>NC_056749.1:831412864-831440364 GCF_019279795.1 Protopterus annectens
TTTATTTTACATTTGTTGACCGGGCTAGTCCAACTGGATACATGTCCATTTTCAGTAGAGGCCCGGGGAGAAAAGCTCCACATTCAAGAAAAAGATCACGATAACATAAGTACATTACAAGATTTAACAAATTAACTAGTAAATACATTTTAGCTAAGAGAATACTAGTAAATACATTTTAGCTTATGATTAAGGAAGAGTATTCTAGGCTAACAAATCATGTATGGATATACATACAATAGGTAGGAAACATTGAGCACTGTAAGAACTTTCAGTTGGTTTTACAGACAAGGATGTCAATAGAAAGGATTAGCTAGTTTTGTGTGATTGAGAAGAATAGGGTCAGGAGATAGTGGAGGAAGTTAGTCTGGGTTTGCACAGGGGCATAGCCAGTGTGATTTAAGGTATGGTTTGAGCTTGGATTTAAATAGGGTAGTAGAAGGTAGGGAGTATGGGAAGTAGATAGGGAATATGAGATAGTGCAGTTGAAAATACAAGCTGATGTGATCAAGCAAGGTGTTGTTTGCAGGAAGAGTTTTGATGAGCATGAGGTGATAAGACAGGAAGGAGAGTGGACCAGAAGATGAAAAAAAATGCTTGGCATTTCAGAACGAGGATCTGAGGAGACAGTGGAGCAATTTGTTTTGGTAGAAACAGTATAAGGAGATAAAAATCCCCACAAAGGGAGAAGATTGAGGTATGAAAACAAGAGGATAATGAAAGAATGTGTCAAGGTTGATGTCTGGGGGACTTCTAGAGAGAGAGAGACAGTGTATAAAGAGATTTTCATTGTTAGAGGTATAACTGGTCTTTTGTAAATTGAAAAGGGGAAATGCTCTTAGTGAAGATGGGTTCATGGAGAAAATTTATTAAGCAATGAAAAAGGAGCTAAGCCATTAGGAATGTAACATCAGCAATAAATGGCGAGGTTTAATGAGGCTGCCAGAATCCTTCCCAAGGGTGAGTGAAGTGTTAAATCCTAAATCAGGTAAAGGCAGTTATGATTTCAGTAATTTCAGACAAATATCTCCTGATTAACATACAAAACTCTGTAGTTTTGTCTCAGATGTTAGACAATATAATACTAAGACTAGCAGAATGGGGGCAATGGAAGGGGAAAGTTGTCTGGCTGGAGTTAAATTTCTTTGAAATATAAAAGTCTTTAATACCTTACAGCTGCGCTTTGTTTTTCATTTGCTGGAGGAAGCAGGAACTGGTGAAGATTTTTTCTATATGGTAAGAAGATTGTTTTAGGACCCGAGTATAAATTTGACAATAAATGGGGTCTGTCAAATGAAATGCAGTAAGAGGAAGGTACATAGCAGGGATGCACTCTCTCCTCTCAATACTATTTTGCTTTGACTCTACATACCCTGAGAGATAAGACATTCATGGACGAGTTAGTATGTAGTTTTGACATTTATTTACCCTGAAAGTCTGACTTGGCTGATATACCATTTGCAGCAGCAGCCTGGGGAGAATAGCTCCACACTGACATAATTTGGTTACAGTTAAATAAAGTTGTTACAAAATTTAATACAGAAGTACTGCATAGTAATTAAGTAAAAAATTCACAACTTCAGTTTAGTTCATACAGTGTGAAGTTATACAAACACAAGGCAGATATTTGGACGGCTATAACAAGTGGAAAAAAGAACATTGTTAATAGTTGAAGGGTTTACAAGTTGCTGTTCACAGAGATAGTAAATGCACTGAGTACATTCTTTGGAATGAAAATGACTAGCTAACATAGTCTTAGTCAAAATTATATTTTTCATTTTTCTAAGAAGTAGATTGACTATGTTCAAAGATAAGGAATTAGTAAGAACTAGGCCAGAGGAGACAGGAGGTGGGAAAGTGGGAGGGACTAATTCAGACAGGGGTAGTGTAGGAGCAGAACCAAGTTTTATTTGGGTATCTTTTAATAGATGCCTGACGTTGGAGAGTTTAGAAGTGGATCTAATGTGCTGAGGGATGGAATTCCATGTTGTAACAAAAGAGTTTGAGTAGAGACTTTGGTCAGAGCATTTGTGGGGATGATATATGCTGAGAAGTCATTGTTCATTAGATCAAAGTAGTATGTTATGGTGGCAGGAATGGCGGAGAGGAGAAAAGACAGGGCATTTGTCAGCTTTGTGGGAATGTGTGTGGAGAAAAGCTGTATGAAATCTAAGTGGTGAGGCAGTTCAAGCAAATGTAATGCCTTAAGGGCATTACAGTGGCAGATGTGGTATCATTTGTTGATGACAAAGTCTGCATCCTATTAACAGCATGCTTGCAGCTTATTTTTAACTGTAGCCTGAACATTGGTTAGGATGGGTGCACTGTGTAAGAGGGATGGGAGAAGGTAGGTAGTGGCAAATGTGGTTTTGGCCAGAAAACTACCTGGGGAAATTTTTATGCCTGTAGAGCATTCCTAATTTTTGGAGAGTCTTTTTTATGCTATTTCAAACATGCAGGTCAAATTTAAGGTTATTACCTATAATCACTCCAAGATGTTTTGTAAGGGAGACTACTTCAATTTCAGTTTTGTTGAGTGAAAAAAAATTTAAATTCATTTTGTTGGGTATTTGTGATTTAGGGAAAAATAACAGACAGTATTTTTTTAGGGTTGAGTACTAGCTGGGCATTATGGAGCCTCAGATGAGGAAAAGGCTTCTTATGTGATGCGGAAGAGATGCGCAGATTATTAGATACACATATAAGATCAGAATTATCAACATATTGTATAGGACAGGCTGGACCTATAGGGGTGTAGAGGTTATTGATAATGATATTAAATAGGAAGTGACAAAGAATAGAGACTTGGGTATACCAGTAGAGACATGCAGGTAGGTACAGAGAATATTCTGCCATTTTACAGACAGGAACCTATCAGTTAAATAGCTATTGACTGGCAGTAATGAAAAAGGGAATAGTCCAATTTGTACTTGAGGTTAGGTGAGAAACTGCATTTGAAGGCTGTTAACAGGTCAAATTATAGGGAGGACACAAGTTTGCCTGACTCCCTGTATTTATTTAGGGTATTAGTGAATGAAACTCAGGCAGTACTTGTACTGTGTGTTGGATAGAAGCCATGCTGGGTGGATGTTAAGAGTCAGTCTTGTAGGAGATAGCAAAGAAATTGTTTATGAATATGTTTCAAGAATTTTTAAGAGGTGATAACATTGCAATAGACTGGAAGTTAGAGATGTCAGGAGAGATGCTACCTTTATGAAGAGAGATAATATAGGATTTTATCCATAGGATTCAGCTAGTGATCTGTTGATAAGGATAGAGGCTGGATATGCTATGTCACTGGTGGCTGCCTTTAGGTATTCAGGTGGGAGGTTGTCAGGTGCAGTGGAGCAGGATATGTGTATAAGTAGAAGTTTTGTCAGTGATGTACAGACAGGTCCTGTGTGGAAGTTACTTGCAATGGATATAGAGGGTAAATGAGGTTCACGCGTGGAAGGAGGTATGGCAGTAAAAGAAGTGGGAGTGTGTGTGGTCTATGGAGAATATCATTTTTGGTCTAACATGTTGATTACATAAATACCATGACTGGATGTTATTGCGGGGGTGGTTTAAGCACTGAATGGGGGTGAAGAATTTTTAATTAGGGAGGTAATGCTTTCTATGAAGAAGCTATGGAGTAAGGAAACAATTTCTAGGGGAGAGTTGCTATAAGAAGGACTGGATTCCTTATTTGAGCCTGGATGTAATAAGTTCTATATTGATGTACAGAATTTTTTGATGTCATTTTTGTGCTGCAGTTGTAGATGGATATAAAAATAGTTTTTTTTATCTAGGTTAACTTGTTTCTTACTCAGATTGCGTAATATTTTTATTTTTATTTATTTATTTGTATTTGCTTACCAGTACTGTCTGACTGTTTTTTGGCAAATCCCCTTTTTAGTGGAGGCCTGGGAGAAAATCTCAAACTATATACAATAGATATCAATACTTTTTGACAAAAAATAGATATGCATGTTGCTGGGGAGAAAAGCTCCACATACAAAATCAGAGTTGAGTACATTTTTTAATATGGTACATTGTTTTTAATATGGTACATTGTTTTTAATATGGTACATTGATATACATAGTACAATATACTTAATAGATAGATGTTACATTGTGAATTAAAGTTACTGAGGAGGGTTGGCATAATGTCTAAGGTCTTAGCCTCACAGATAAATGGTTATTGGGTAGGCTTGTAATACCCTGATAATTGATACCCTAGTATTTCCCTATGAATCTATACATATCTTTGATAGACAGAGGCAGGCAGTAGTGCCTAAACTAATATACCCCCACATAAACTCTAGTAACTTCCTGACATACCCCCTTCTAATAAATGCCAGTGATACATAGGGACACAGCAGGGTTGGATTGCATGGCAAGGCTTATATAGGCCCTGGTGGTTGTTAACCGAGCATATACCTATAAACCTATGTATTATTAATGATATAAGGCACAGAGTGGCAGATACATTTAGCCAGGAAATAAGAAGACCAATACACTATGCTGGAAACAAGAGGGGGATTTAGTCAAAAATTAGTGGAGCTGGTAGGATATACTTGCTAGAAGATAGACAGGTTGCCGTGATGAGGTTGTTATGCTCAAGCTTGGAAGAGAGGGTAAACAGCAAGTTGTAGCTGGTGTGGAAGTAGCAGAAGGTGGTTCAGAAAAAAACAGCTGGTAATTAAAATCTGAGGTGTGGTAATGTTTTATGGTGGGGGACGTGTTCTGTAAGGATGAGGCGATTTAAGTTAATTAACCCTGGTGGGATGCATGGGCAAAGCCATGACTGTGTAAGGAGTTGTTTTAGGTTAGTTTTAAATTGTGTGATTTTATCTGACTGTCTGAACAGGAAGTAACACTCCATTTCCCATTTTGGAGATGTAATTTGAGTAAAGTGAGTCTCTGAGCTGTTATTGGATTTAGTTGTTCTGATTACGTATTGGTGCTGGTGTATAGGCTTCTGGGAAGGGAGTAATGATGGAGAATGTTTTTTAGTAATGGGCAGTTATGTGGTTTATTAATCAGATTGTATGTTGTACGTAATTGGGTGTATGTTACACGGGGTGATAGTTTTAGCCAGTCTAATTATTTAGAAATTCACAGTGGTGGGTTCTGTTCTTATGTCTCATTACAGATTTAGGGACTTTGTTGTAGCATACTTCTAATTTTGATTTTTGAATATCCTGAAAGTGTATACGTTTTATGGAAGCATAAATTACTGAGGAGATATGATGATTCAATGGCCTTCCTTGCAGAAGATGTAAGATAATGGTTAGCCATGTAGAACAGTCTCAGTTTTTCATGTTTTTTTTTCTTTATTTTTTACTTTCCTGTATGTGCTGGTCATACTTTAGGTTACTGTTTATGGTGACATCAAATAATTCTGTGTAAGATAATTTGTATTTGTGTCTTATTGGCAGACACAGTTGTGACATCATAGTTGTTGTCATTGTTGTTATATACTTATTTTGGAGAAAATCTTTAATTTTCTTTTTCTGTAGTTTATTAAGTGTGAGGCCATGACAGATGAATGTGGAGTCATCTGGATATTGTACTATGGAAACATGTCTGGCTGCCCTGTGTAGATTATTTATAAAAAGGTCAAATAGAGGACCAAGTTTTGAGGTTTGAAAAACACAGAGTTCTTATCATTTCTTCCAGTCTTTGTCATTTTACAGCCTGTTGTCCATTGGTAAGGTAGTTGTGGAACCAAGACAGGGATGGAATAGAAAGACCAAAGGATGTTAGTTAATTTAGTAGCTTTTGGTGGGAAATGGTGTCATAAATATGGAAGAATATGTTGCCACTGTTTCTTTGAACACTGATAATGTTGGTGAATTTGAAGAGGTTGGTAGTGGTATTATGGCTGGGGCAGAAACTATGTTGAGTAGGTGTGATAAGATTAATGTGAATAATGTGTTTGAGAAGTTGAGTATGAATCCATTTTTTTCTATAATTTGTGATAAAGAAGGTAGTTTGTTACTGTTTTCCTCCTTTGTCTAGGGGTATAATATATGTGATTTTCCAAAGGGAGGGGCATAGTTTTCTGTAATGGAGCAGTTTTTCCGGATAGAGATTAGGCACACAGGTGCATCAGCTGACAGTGGGTTACATGACTGCATTGACTGACAATGGATTACATGACTGCATCTGCTGACAATGGGGTACATGAGTGCATCGGCTGACAATGGGGTACATGAGTGCATCGGCTGCCAGTGGGGTACATGAGTGCATCGGCTGCCAGTGGGGTACATGAGTGCATTGGCTGACAATGGGGTACACAAGTGCATCGGCTGCCAGTGGGGTATATGAGTGCATTGGCTGACAATGGGGTACATGAGTGCAGCGGCTGCCAGTGGAGTAAATGAGTGCATCGGCTGACGATGGGGTACATGAGTACATCGGTTAATGATGGGGTACATGAGTGCAATGGCTGACAATGGGGTACATGAGTGCATTGTCTGACAGTGGGGTACATGAGTGCATTGTCTGACAATGGGGAACATGAGTGCATCGGCTGCCAGTGGGGTACATGAGTGCATCGGCTGCCAGTGGGGTACATGAGTGCATCGGCTGCCAGTGGGGTACATGAGTGCATCGGCTAACAATGGGGTACATGATTGCATCGGCTGACAGTGAGGTACATGAGTGTATCAGCTGCCAATGGGGTACATGAGTGCATCGGCTGCCAACTTGACTTATTCAGCTGGTTGGTTGTTCACTAGCAGAGTGGTAGGCTTTAGTTCATGGAAGTGATTTCTGATGACTCAGGTGGGGACTGGTTGTACATAAAAAGCAGGAGTCTGGTTGTTTGTTTGGTTGGGAATAGTGAGGGTTGGTTAGTGTCCTTTAAGAGGTTATAGGAAATGTTCTGTTTAAGCCATTCTTTCCAAGTTTTGTCTCTGTTAGATATTGTGTGGGTAGTGAGCCTTGGTGAGTGGTTAATATTCACTTTTTTTGAGTGTGCTGTGGATGTTTAGCATATTTAAGAATGAGATAATAAAAGAATGGACTGCCTTGATGATAGGAAGAGTTTTCAGGGCAGACTGATTAAAGGATTTCAATGTCTTGAAGAAGGAGTCTTGATTACATTTATGTTTCAGCATGTTTTAAGTTGATGAGTGTATTAATATAGGCATAGGCTGGAAGGTGGTCACTAAGTAAGTTTGGATAGGTTCCAGAGGTTGTAAACTTACTGGAGTCAGAGACCATGTTGATATTATTAAATCTAGTCAATGCTTTGATAAGTAGTGCATAATGGCAGATGAAAGTTCAATTGAAAGCATCAGAAAAAGTTTCAATGTAGCAAATGTGGCACAATGTGGAGTAGTAAAGAAACCTTCCATAATGATGTTAGTTCTAAGCTCTCTGAATTTTTTTTTGTTGTTGTTTTTTGATGCACTGGTGCTTGATGGGAAAGCTAGTAACTTCCATTTGCAGATTATGCATTTCTGGTGCAGAGTGCTTAGAAGCCTTCGCATATTATCATTTCTGTGAGGTATTATTTTAGGGATCCTTATCATAGTACAGGTCCATGTCCCTAGTCAGTTTGAATGAGAAGATGCAGATCTGCTGCATGACGTTCTCAGACTCCAGCCAGTAGACCCTCAGGTTGTATCCCACTCAGAATTTGTAACTGCATGATGTTCCCGGTACCTGTAGGTACAAGTATAATTGGCATAGTCCTGGCAAGCAAGAAATTAAATGGAAATAAATGACTCTTTGTCAATGTAACGGTTTGAGAGGTACACTTTAAACAAATGTGAGCTTCAGCTTAAAACTGATTTAACGTTGTTCCTTTTCATTTCTTAATCTAGTTTCATCATGAGGGCTCTTTCCTTCCACTGGGTAACAAAAGACCATCAATGTTTTTCCTGACAAAATATTAAATAAAAATGCATAATTAAATTTGAATCTGTTTGATTATTGTAAATGTAAAGAACAATACAGTGATTACACTGAGAAATTCTATAATTATTTCATCATGGTAACTAGTGAGAGATGCCCCCACTCCCCCTCAACCTTCCCTCATAAAATGCCATCAAATATAACCCCCCTACTATCACTAGGGAACAGAGCCTTAATGCTCTAAGACCAACATTTCTGCATCAATGGACCCATACAATATTCCAGGATGCCTTCTAAACAGCATGAAACATGACCTAACAGGGCCTCTGGAATTACTGTTTAACTGTAGCATCTAAACAGGCTTCGTGCCTCATGAATAGAGAACAGCAACAGTCATCCCTCTGCTCAAAGGTGGGCCATCTACAGACCCTGGAAGCTACAGATGCACAAGTCTCACTAGTCTTATATGTAAAGCCATGGAAAAACTTATCATGGAAATGATCAATAGAGATATAGTAAAATCTCCAGACACCAGACCCAACCCAGTTTGGTTTTGTCAAGGGCAGATCTTGCCCACGTAACCTGGTGGACTTCTTTGAGAAGATAACCAAAGCAATGGATGAGGGAAAAATGATTCACACTGCCTACCTTGACCTGGCCAAAGCATTTGACACAATAGCCCACTTGGGCATTGTTGACAAACTCAAGAGGTTAGGCACAAACTCGTATATCACCCAGTGGATAGCCAAATGACTCACAGACAGGACCCAGGAGGTTAGAACTGGGAAGTCCATCTCTACAAAGAGACCAGTCACAAGTGAAGTCCCTCAGGGATCAGTCCTTGAACCACTCCTTTTTGGCATTTATTTCTCTGAAGTCAAGGCCAATGTCAGTGGTCTCTGGCTGACCAAATTTCCAGATGATTGCAGATGATTGCAAATTAGGAGCTGTTCAGTGAATCCCACACTGAAAGAAATGTTCTCCAGAAGGGGCTGCAACAGACAAACAACTGGTGTCAGAGCCATGGACTAAAACTAAATGGCAAGAAATGCACAATTGTATCCTTTGGGACGTCATCCATCCCTAGTAACTATCATATTGACAACAAACCCCTTAGAGGTGACCCAGTAGTCAGGGACTTAGGGACACACATAGATAGTAATCTAGCCTTTGATCATCATGTGTCTACAGTGGTGAGAAAATCATTCTGTGTTGCACAAGTTATAAACAGGGTCTATATTATTACCTAAAAATTTCAGTTCTCCGAACACCTAAACGTCGATACGTAAAGAGAAAAATACGAAAAGCACGAACGGCCACTTCAGCAAATTTATACACAAGGAAAAAATTTGCTTGGCCAACAAACACCAAAACAAACTTTCAAATCCTAATCAAGTGGGGGGCTTTGCCCCCCACATCCCCCTAACTAAATTTACCAACTCCGAGATCGCTCTACATTGGAGAAAAGGGCAAATTCCTGATAGTGCCCAAGCAAAATTTTTCCCTGTGAAACAATTCGTGGAAGTGGTCGTTCGTGCTTATCGTATTTCACTGTTTACATGTCAGCGTTTACATGTTTGGAGAACTGAAGTTTCACTGTAATAATAAAGACCCTATAAACAAATGTAAGGCATCTAAGTCCAAGGAAGTCATTGCTCTACTGTATTCAGCATTCATCATATCTATCATTGAGTGCAATGCCCCATTTGGTATGCACCTAACCAGCCATATCCAACAGTTGTAACATCCACAGAGGTTCCTCACTAAAAGAATACAGGGCATGAATAAAATGTCCTATGCAGACTGCCTTAAGACCCTATCCCTGTATTCTGTCTCCTACAGGCTTTTGAGGGGAGAACTATGCCTGGCATACAGGGCATTTTCAGACCCCACTCTAATGAACTTCCTACATATCCACAAAACAAGCAGCAGCAGAATTACCTGTTCTAAAGACTTAAACCTTGTCTGTGATATAAACAGGACCTGCTGACGAGACAGGTATGTATCCCAGAGACTACCATGTCTATGAAACAGGCTCCCCATCCATGTGATGCAGACTTCCTCAAGTGCAACTTAGACAACTGGATGGGGAACAGGAGATTCATCCCTGGTTTAGCACCTATTTCTCTAACCGACACAGGTGACCTGTATATGATTTATCTCCCAGGCCCTGCCTTGTAAATGTTTCATCTCCCAAACCCTTGCTTACACTTATGAAGGGTATCAGAACTTATCAGAGATTTGGGATGCATGGCTGGGCTTAAAAAGGTCCCTGTGGTCGTTAGCCTAGCAAACACCTATGAACCTATAAATAAAGAGATACTGGTATGGTTGGGAGGCCACTGGTCCTGTACCGTGCCTAGGGCTAAATTTGATCATATCTTAATTTTGCATTCCAGTTAAACTGATTGAATTGCAAAGAGAGACAAAACTAACCTATTATGAAGCCCATTAGTCCTCATCAACTTAATATTTTCTTTTTGAGGAATTATTCTAATTATAGTCAGCAGAAAATAGATTTGCTTGTTAGGTTATGAGAAATAGTACTGGAACATAATGTTTTTGTTTTTGACCAACAATACTACAAGCAATGCAATGGTGTAGCTATGGGCACAGCCTGCGCCAATAGCTACACCAATGCAGTTATGGTAGCATGGGAACTCAACTATGTACTCCAGGGTCCTTATAAGGAGTTTGTGTTGTTTTATAGAAGGTTTGTTGATGACCTCTTTATCTTATGGGGAGGTACATGTGAGCAGTTTCAAGGATTTTTTGTATATCTTAATAACACTACCTGCTATCTACATTTTACTTAGTAACCATTCTGTGTCTGATATTGAGTTTTTGGATGTTAAGGTTACTAAGGAACATACAGGTGAAATTATAATAAATCTATATAGGAAAGAATGTTATGTGAATCATCTGCTGCACAGGGAGAGTTCACATCCTCCCTACATTTTTAGGAATGTTGTACGAAACCAGATTTATAGAGCTTCTAGGCTGAATGTAAGAGAAACTGACTTTGAACAGCATGTTAATATAGCGGTGGACCATCTTCATGATAGGGGCTATGAAGAACATATCATTGTACCCAATGTAGCAGCAGTGATTAAAGAGTGGGGTACAAGAGCTCAACCATATTTCTCTGATAGGAACGCTAGTTCATCTAGTACAGGGACTGTAGGAACAGATATATACATGGAGTTAGGTTAAAGGTCCCTTTATGTTATACATCGAATGTAGCTAAATATATGGGAATAATAAGGAAGCATTGGAATATTCTTACTACAGATGAGGAAGTTGCCAGGTATGTGGACCTTGAACCGAGATTCATGTTTAGGACTAGTAAATCTTTGAAAATAAGATTGTGTTATCCTAGGATTAGTGAATGTCATAGGGAAGGTATAGGTACTACACCATGTGGTAAATGCAATTATTGTCAGTTTTTGGACATAGAGGGTGGTTTTTACCATGCAGATCAAAAAAAGCTATATAAGTTTACTGTTTTTGCCACCTGTACAACAGAACATATGTTATATCTTGCATACTGTCAAAAATGCAATAAATTTTATATAGGTATAACTGACAGGTCTTTTAACAATAGAATAAGGGAACATATTTATCACATAAGTAAGTCTAATTGTGTAAATGCCCTGGCCAAACATATTCATGATACAGACTCTGCACACAGCTTTACGTTTTTAGTTATTGGGAGAATTTTTGATAGTATTAGAATACGAGATGTGAGGCATAAACAGAGGAACTCGAGTATACTTAGATTGTCAGGATGAGGGCAAATGTAGGCAGTGGGCTAAATGAAAGTGTACCACTTAGTCCGAGGTTAAAACCAAGCCCTCTAAGGAAATAGTTTTTATTTAGTAAACTCATGCATTACTATGAAGGTTATTCTAAGTTCATAGGTTCATAGGTTCATAGGTTGGTACTAGGCTATCAGCCCTAGGGCCTATACAAGCCTAGCCATAACAATTCCCTGGCTATTTCTTCCCACATTATTTACTTTCCTGGACCCCTGTCTAGCAGGGCGACTGACGTGATCCCTGGGGTGAATTTCCTTTCTCCCATCCAATCGTCAAGGTTCCTCTTGAAGAGGTCCAAAGAGGCACTCTGCTTGACATGTATGGGCAATCTATTCCAGAGTCTGGGGAGTCTCTGGGTCAGGAACCTATCCCTCCAGCATGTTTTGTTTATTGTGATGACAAGGTTTAGATCCCTGGAGCGTGTAGCTCTGAGGGATTGGGATTTCTTTAAGTGTAGCATGTCCAACAGCTCTGGGTTTGACATGGCCTTGTATGTTAAGCAGAGATCGCCTCTGAGTAGACGATATGTGACACAGTATAGCTGGAGTTTTTTAAGGCGGTCAGCATAGTGCATCTGCTTTAGGCCTGTGATTCTTTTAGTGAGGTATTTCTGACGCCTTTCCAGTTGTTGCAGATGTCTTGAGAGGTACATACCAAATGGGGCGTTGTATTCTATAATGGGTCTAATGAGGGATGAGTACAGTGGGACAATGACCTCCTTTTTTCTGGATGAAAAGCCCTTCGTGATGAGGTGTGCCACATAGAAGGATTTCCTGACTGTTGTGGCAATGTGGTTATCGAAGGTGAGACCCCTGTCCACCTGTGTCCCTAAGTCTCTTATCACACTTTCTGTGTTTAGTGTACTGCCACCTATATGGTAATTCATGGATACATGTTTTTTCCCAAAGGGATAACAATACATTTCTTGGCATTGAGCTTGAGCCCATGGCTCTGGCACCAAGCATCTGTTTCTGTAAGGCCCTTTTGTAGAATATCCACATCATTTGGGGATTCAATAATGGCTCCCAGTTTGCAGTCATCTGCAAACTTTGTTAGCCAGAGTCCCTTAGTGTTGACCTGTACTTCAGAGAAGTAGATGCCAAACAAGAGCGGCCCCAGGACTGAACCCTGAGGTACTCCACTTTTCACTTGTCTGGAGCTGGATTTGGAGTCGGCTACTTTTACAGTGTGGGTTCTATCAGTAAGCCATTTAGCAACCCATTGGGTGACATAGGGATTAATGCCCAACTTAGTAGGTTTATCTATGATTCCAGTGTGGGGGATGGTGTCAAAGGTCTTGGCAAGGTCTAGATAGGCTGTGTGGACCACCTTACCCTTGTCCATGGCTCTGGAGACTGATTCAAAGAAGTCAATCAGGTTCAGGAGACAAGATCGGCCCTTCACAAACCCAAACTGGGTGGGGTCCAGTGTTTGAAGGTTGCCAATGTCTTTGTTTATAAGTTCCATGATAATACGCTCCATGGCCTTGCAGATAAGGCTTGTCAGACTGATGGGACGGTAGTTTCCGGGATCCAAGGTGGATCACCCCTTGTGGATTGGGATAACTGTAGCTCTGCGCCACTCAGTGGGCACGAAACCTGAGGTGAGGCTATGATTAAACATGACACTTAGGTGAGGTGCCAGTTCATATTGTAGTTCATGTAGTACACAGTCCGGGATGTCATCTGGTCCCATGGATGCTGTATTCTTGGCTTTAGAGAGTGCGTTTTGTACCTGTGTGGCCATTATTACTGGAATTTGGCAATCTTCCGGTATTGAGATGGGCCATTTAGGGGGTGAGAGAGGGGTGAAGTTGGCACTGAATCGATCTGCCAGGATATTGGCAATATCCTTCAGATCAGTATATTTAATGCCATTCTGTTTTAGCTCAGAGCAGATCTGAGCATTGCCATTTAGATTCTTGACATAGTTATAGAATGCTTTGTGGTTGTCTTTGGAATCTTTGGCAATTTTATTTTCGTAACTAGCTTTGGGGGATTTTATGAGGCATCTCAGTTTCTTACTGAGGCTAGTAAGGGAGTTTTTTGCATCCTGGGATTTTCCTCTTTTCTGCAAAAGTTTCTTCCTTTTGTTGTAAAGTTTGTTTATGGCAGGGGACCACCAGATTGGCTTCCTTTTTTGGATGAGAGCATTTTGGTTCTATTTGGGATGGCATGATTCATGCATGAGTGGATGTGCTCGTACAGTGCCTTAGTGTAGGATTCAGCAGTTGAACTTTCAGTTCCCGTCTGCATGGGTGTCATGAAGTTCGTCACTTCTGACTTGAGTAGCATGAAGTTGGCTTTGGAGAAGTTTTTTATGGTGGTTTCTTTACTGAGGGGTGGGATGTGGATGTTAAGGGTGATAAGCTTATGGTCAGACCTGACTAACAAGGGGATGACCATAGGTATAGAGCATTGATTTCCCATGTTGGTAATGACCAGGTCTAGGATATTGGATCCCCTGGTGGGACTACGGATTAGTTGATCCAGGGCGTTGGAATTTATGAATTCCAAGAACCGTTACGCAAAGGTGTTGGGACATGAGTAGTTTTCCCAGTTAATGGCAGGGTAGTTAAAATCACCCAGTATTAGGGTGTTTGGTTCTATCTTAATATTTTCCAGTATGTTTAGAAAGGTGTAGTGAGAATCTTGGGGTATGGTGGGGGATCTGTAGCAAGCTACAATTTGGATTGCAGTCTTACCTAGTGTTAGTTGCACTTGGAGAATTTCAGACACATTGTGTTGGCCAACTAGCCTGGTGGTGTGAATATCCTTGGTGAATATTGACACTCCTCCACCTTTAGTGTTTCGGTCCTGGTTTGGTGGCCGAAAAGCGTGTTAAGAGTTGTAGCCTGGTATTGCAGGGGTGCTCTCTGGAGCCTTGAACCAGGTCTCAGTTACTGCACAGATATCGATGTTCTCCATTTTTAGGAATGCCTCGAGAGAGTGCATTTTGAGGTTTAGACTTCTAGCATTGAGTAGCTGTATATGTATGTTTTGTCCTACATATGTTATTCTAAGTTATTTTATGATATAAAATGTATATGTATGTTTTAAAACTGTTTTGTATATGCATATAGTTGTTACCTTTCTAATTTGTAATTGCTTTTGTCATGTGACTATATTATTTTTGTATATAAGGTGTGTTTGGGTAGTGCTTTTTCATTACACCTGATGAAGCTATCGTGAAAGCGCTTGTGTTTCTCTGTGCACTAAGTAAAGATTGATACTGGAGACTTTGGTTGTCATGGTTGTATTCCTCTTGGTTCCTGTTAATATTTAATTTGTTTAAATCTTATCCCAAAATATTTTGCCAAACAGCACTAAAATTAAGAGGGTTTGGGTAGGAATAGTTTAAAAGAGGTACTAATAGCTCTGTATAGCAGATATTTCATGACAGCTATCTGCGCAGACAACACGTATGTAATGAATTTGTGTCCTCTAGCCTAACCTTGAGGAACACTCAGGTGTCTCAGTTGTAAAAATGTAAACAAATAAACCTGTGGCAGGTTAACCTCTTCACTCTAGACCTGGATTATTCAAAGACATTCATAATTAAACATCTGGCATCTCCTGAATAGGCAGAAGGGAGTTGAGGGTCCGAAATATGAGCTAATTCTGAGTAACAACTACATGTAGTTTTTTTTTCTAATGGTTTCCAAGGATGGACTTTAATGTCAAGCAAAATGAATTCTATATAGAATAATCTACATAATCCACAAAATAAAAACTGCAAAAACCACTACAAAAATGGTGTTTCAATGAAAAAAAAAACAGCAACAGCAAAATGTGGTCGTTATATATACTATCATACTTAAATATTGATAAAATAAACCAAAAACCTGTGTCAAATCTTAATTCCATGGTCTGGCTGCAGAATTTCAAATGTAAAGTCACTAATGCCAAACTGAAATTAAGTTCAGCTAATCACAGAGTATTCACAAACCAAAACTGCCCCATTAGATAATTAAAAAGTAAATTTAATGAATACCCCTAAAATGAAAATATAATGTTAATGAAACTATCTTTCAATTTATTTGAATTTAAACAACTGATTTTGATAAAGCTGGCATAAATAAATAAAATATTATGTTACCCCCTTAACAAACTCATTAAGGGCATTAACTTTTCCAGCTGTAACGATGACCCAAGTAACTCCATCCTTGTTACCTGTGTAACAAAAGGAAATACTGCCAGCCCAGCTATCTGAAATTTTCTAAATAAGTATATGTCATTTGAGAATAGTAATATGATTTATATGGAAGTGTGACAGAAGGAGATACTGCCAGCCCAGCTATCTGGAATTTTGTAAATAGTTATATGTCATTTCTGATTATACAATGACTGGCCATTAATATTAAAAAATGAGCACGCTGATTGGTCAGCCCACCCAGCGTGCCTGTTGTAAATCCGAGAATATACCAACGGAAAAAGGTCCGATCACCTGGACTTTTTTTCCATTAGTATATCTCGTACGTGTTTTACTTTTCTTTCTTTTTTTTAAAAAATAACAAAACAGAAGACCTCAAATAAATGAAGAAGACAGTGCAGACAAAAATAAAAGGATAAGCAGGTATGTTCTACAAAACTATAAAAATGTACCTGATTACCCTTTTATTTTGTCTGTCCCAGCTCTCCTGAATGTTTCTCCCAGTTTCTTTTTTTTTTTTGCTTTCAAAAAAAAAAAAAAAAAGCAATGAAGATCTTCCTTTCTCCGTCGCTTCCTTTGCACAGCATTGATGTACTGCGCAAGTGTGGCAACACAAGTCCCATATGCATGCGCAGTACATCAAAAAAAGTCCCAGGATACCAGAAAAATGCGGAAGGGCAGCATGGAGGTATTATACAAAGACATTATTTATGAAAAGTAAGTATTTTTTTCTTAAATAATGTCATTGTATGATACCAATAACCGACTCCATGGTTGTGGTATATTGAAATTTACCCAAGGTTGGCTTTATTTAATCACTCAGGCTTCATCCTCATGATTAAACCACACCAACCATGGGTAAATCTTACCACGCCGACATTGTCGGTTATTACTTAAATATTAGCATGATGCAATTGCATGTTACCACTATATTAGAACTGTATGTTGTTGGTGGGGCGGAGGTGTTTGTAAAGTGTTGAGCTTGGAGGTGTGGCTGTGGTGTGCCCTGCTGCATTGGAGCAGAAATGTGTATAAACTGCTGAAACTGTGTGCGTGTGTATAAACAGTGGGGGCTGGAGCATAGGGGATTAACTTGCAAAACTTCAGTAAAATAGTTGAAATTAAATTATTTTATAAATGCATCATAAAAGAGATGTTATCCTTTAGTTTCAGTGCAGCAAGGAGACAGGATGTCTAAAACTAGCGAGCCTTCTGCATTGTTTAGTATGTGTTTTATTGTTTTATGTCTTCGAGCAGCTGCAAAGATCTGAGGACTATGTATTTTTCACAGGGAGATGCTAATGATGGCAGTTTCTAGCAATGGTTGTTTTTGAGCCTGGGATAGTCAGGTGGCCAAAAAGTGATGTCATGCTGCAAGTATCTCAGCAGTAATATTTGATATTAATTTAAGACCTCTCTGAGAGTAACTGGGCATTTTGTATTTTGTCTTCAACCTGAAAACATCCACACTAGGGTAAAGTAATTTTCTCAGATCCAGTTAGGAATATAGTGAAGTACAGCTTAGATGTTTTCTTTATTTATTTGATATTGTCCTGCAATGTTGTAAATATTTCCTGTGATTTTGAACTCTGAAGTTACTGTGATGATTTACTGAGTATTTTCTTGTTCTTTTATTATTTATTATTAAATAAATTTAAATCTATCTTTGTGGCTGATATTTTGTGGGACATATTTAAGCTCTGAGAGTACTTGCATATGTATTTGGTGACACTGTGAACCACTCCTAATAGCCTTGCTTTTGGTCAAACTACTATATCGATTAATAATAACATTACACAGTAGGATTGGACACCCATTGTTAAGGACCTTAAAGTATCTGGTAAGTAGTGGCTGGTGGTAGGAAAAACTACCTTATAATCTGGGCAGAAGGGGGCATAGCTAGTAAACCCATGCCAGCCTTTCCCAGGTGTGTGCGTAAATCAAATCTGAAAGTGTGTGTGTGTGTGTGTGTGTGTGTGTGTGTGTGTGTGTGTCAGCTACTTGGGCATAGACACAAAGTACTAGTTGGACAGAGAGGGTGCTGGAGGTCTTAGCTTGACCACTCAGCTGAGATCTCAACAATATAGCTGTGCCAGTGGGGAGTCTTACTGGGGATCTGGAGAAAGAGGGAAAAAACAGTCCCAGATTGATTATGATCTCTGTGTGCCTTTAAAGGAAATTGCACTTTACTGTGTGTGCACTTGTCATCCTGCCAGTGTATACATCCCCCACTGTTGGCAGTGGTGAGGATTGAGGCACCTTAACTACTGGGCCAGTGTTGGAGTGTCACAACCTGTACCACACACAAGGATGCTACTGACTTATCCTTACCCTTAGCACTAAAGCTTTCCCAGAATTCTGAATTTGATATACAGATAAGGGAGGAACCTCCTGCAAAAAAATATTATTTTAATATTGACACATTTATAAATATCTGTGATCTTTTATGTGCATATATATATATAGGTCTAATATGTACTTGCTGTAATGAGAATCATGAGGAATGTATGAAGTTTTGTATTTAGATATGTGCATTTTAAATTAACAAAACAGACGAATGTATGGAATACTATTCAACATATAATGACATTTGGAAAATGAAACAATATATTACCAGATTCATGAGGAATTTAAGATGTCCTATCACCATGTAATAGGATTAGTTAAATGCTCTGTCTGCTACCAACATTTTCTTAGCCCCCCACTAAAGCATGGTGTTGCAGTAATTCAATATTCACTGCACCCCTCTTGATCTGATTAAAGGAATTCCTACCTTCCTGAATTTCCATGGTATAACGATGTCTAAAGCTCTGTTCTCAGCAGGTTACAAGTCAAGCTTACTTGTTCTCCCAGCCCAGATCATACTACTCAACCTCTTAGTGCAATAAATCTGGACAAACCCTAAAATAATGGGGGAGGGGGACAAAGGCTCAAAAATAGGGACATATTTAAAATATTACTCTTATAAACTTGGAAACTTGCTAGAAGAACATGATTTGTGTTAGCATGCATTTTTTGAAGTATACAAAGTCTGAAATTCAAAAGTATGCTGTTATTTAGAAACTTCAATCCTCAGTGATTTGCCAGAAGAACAGAAATTGTATAAAGAATAGACCAAAAATACGAGGCAAAAATCTGGACATTCTGTAAAATTCTAGACAGTTGAAAGGTATGGCACTGACATGAATGAGTTTCAGGCACTACCTACAACAATTGTGGCGACCCCTAACTGGGAAAAGCCTAAAGACACAACAACTGATTGAAAGTTCTGTTGTTGTGACAAAATCAATTCATCCATTAGATTTCTTTATTGTTTAACTTTGTGGTTATGTGGCATTTAAGCCAAGATCAAGCTTTCTCTCCTTAAAAATGCAGTAATAAACTGCAGTCATAATGAAACATTCAAAATGAACATCTAACATTAATGTCAAACCCAGAAAATCACCATCTCATCATTAGCATCTCTGAAACTAATTGTCTTGCAAAACAGTTGCTATAACATATATTTTTCCAGTACTTCTGCATTTAAACGCACATCACAGTTAAACAATGTTACAATGAAGAAAGAACAAGGAAAGAAAAAGCAACAAAAAGTAATTTAAGGTGGGAATATCTCCAACTAATGCAGCAAGATATTTGGCCCCTTTACTGTCATTCTTCAGTTAACCTGCCATGAAGATTCAGGAATATTAGCTAAATATCCAAACTATATGGACACGCATAAAGGAACTTGCCTACACACTTTGCAACTTAGTCTGGGGCTATAATATCCAAGTAGTCCCCATTAAGGTACATACCAAGCCAATCATGGCATGGTAGGGAACTCACTCCCACTGTCTACTAAATAAGACAGGAGTTCCTCAGGTATCCATTATTGGTCCATTACTATTTAACATCTTCATAACAACCTTCATACTGCCTCCCCTCATAGTTCCCTACTCCTCAGGTATCCATTATTGGTCCATTACGATTTAACATCTTCATAACAACCTTCATACTGCCTCCCTAATAGTTCCCTACTCCTCAGGTATCCATTATTGGTCCATTACTATTTAACATCTTCATAACAACCTTCATACTGCCTCCCTAACAGTTCCCTACTCCTCAGGTATCCATTATTGGTCCATTACTATTTAACATCTTCATAACAACCTTCATACTGCCTCCCTCATAGTTCCCTACTCCTCAGGTATCCATTATTGGTCCATTACTATTTAACATCTTCATAACAACCTTCATACTGCCTCCCTCATAGTTCCCTACTCCTCAGGTATCCATTATTGGTCCATTACTATTTAACATCTTCATAACAACCTTCATACTGCCTCCCTAATAGTTCGCTACTCCTCAGGTATCCATTCTTGGTCCATTACTATTTAACATCTTCATAACAACCTTCACACTGCCTCACTCATAGTTCCCTACTCCTCAGGTATCCATTCTTGGTCCATTACTATTTAACATCTTCATAACAACCTTCATACTGTCTCCCTAATAGTTCTCTACTCCTCAGGTATCCATTCTTGGTCCATTCCGATTTAACATCTTCATAACAACCTTCATACTGCCTCCCTAATAGTTCCCTACTCCTCAGGTATCCATTATTGGTCCATTACTATTTAACATCTTCATAACAACCTTCATACTGCCTCCCTAACAGTTCCCTACTCCTCAGGTATCCATTATTGGTCCATTACTATTTAACATCTTCATAACAACCTTCATACTGCCTCCCTCATAGTTCCCTACTCCTCAGGTATCCATTATTGGTCCATTACTATTTAACATCTTCATAACAATCTTCATACTGCCTCCCTAATAGTTCCCTACTCCTCAGGTATCCATTATTGGTCCATTACTATTTAACATCTTCATAACAACCTTCATACTGCCTCCCTCATAGTTCCCTACTCTTCAGGTATCCATTCTTGGTCCATTAGTATTTAACATCTTCATAACAACCTTCATACTGCCTCTCTCATAGTTCCCTACTCCTCAGGTATCCATTATTGGTCCATTACTATTTAACATCTTCATAACAACCTTCATACTGCCTCCCTAATAGTTCCCTACTCCTCAGGTATCTATTATTGGTCCATTACTATTTAACATCTTCATAACAACCTTCATACTGCCTCCCTCATAGTTCCCTACTCCTCAGGTATCCATTCTTGGTCCATTACTGTTTAACATCTTCATAACAACCTTCATACTGCCTCCCTCATAGTTCCCTACTCCTCAGGTATCCATTCTTGGTCCATTATGATTTAACATCTTCATAACAACCTTCATACTGCCTCCCTCATAGTTCCCTACTCCTCAGGTATCCATTCTTGGTCCATTACTATTTAACATCTTCATAACAACCTTCATACTGCCTCCCTCATAGTTCCCTACTCCTCAGGTATCCATTATTGGTCCATTACTATTTAACATCTTCATAACAACCTTCATACTGCCTCCCTCATAGTTCCCTACTCCTCAGGTATCCATTATTGGTCCATTACTATTTAACATCTTCATAACAACCTTCATACTGCCTCCCTCATAGTTCCCTACTCCTCAGGTATCCATTCCTGGTCCATTACGATTTAACATCTTCATAACAACCTTCATACTGCCTCCCTCATAGTTCCCTACTCCTCAGGTATCCATTCCTGGTCCATTACGATTTAACATCTTCATAACAACCTTCATACTGCCTCCCTCATAGTTCCCTACTCCTCAGGTATCCATTATTGGTCCATTACTATTTAACATCTTCATAACAACCTTCATACTGCCTCCCTCATAGTTCCCTCCTCCTCAGGTATCCATTATTGGTCCATTATCATTTAACATCTTTATAACAACCTTCATACTGCCTCCCTCATAGTTTCCTACTCCTCAGGTATCCATTCTTGGTCCATTACTATTTAACATCTTCATAACAACCTTCATACTGCCTCCCTCATAGTTCCCTACTCCTCAGGTATCCATTCTTGGTCCATTACGATTTAACATCTTCATAACAACCTTCATACTGCCTCCCTCATAGTTCCCTACTCCTCAGGTATCCATTATTGGTCCATTACGATTTAATATCTTCATAACAACCTTCATACTGCCTCCCTCATAGTTCCCTACTCCTCAGGTATCCATTCTTGGTCCATTACGATTTAACATCTTCATAACAACCTTCATACTGCCTCCTTCATATTTCCTTACTCCAGTAGGCTGACAATTCCACCATCATCTCCTCCTCCAGCAATATCAAGCACCTTCAACAACTAACCCAAACTACCTTCTCTTTTATTGAAACCTGGCTAAACAATGCAAAGCTCCT
Organism: Protopterus annectens; assembly: GCF_019279795.1. Lineage (NCBI taxonomy): Eukaryota > Metazoa > Chordata > Ceratodontiformes > Protopteridae > Protopterus > Protopterus annectens. Next base: position 831,435,011 of record NC_056749.1, read on the forward strand.
GCTGTCCCCACCCCCCACCCCCACCAAAAAAAAAAAAAAAAAAACAAAGTCCTCCTTTTCACACCCAGAAATCTCTCCTTTGACTTTAAGATCTTCTCACTAAACAATACCCAGACAGAAGGTGTACTTCAAGCAAAATCACATACCTACATACCCCCCAGAACTCTCCAATATGAAGACAAGAAACTAGTAACCCTACATAGACCAAAGAAAAACACTGGATAGTGTCTATATTCCTACACTGTAGCAAAGGTCTGGAACACACCAGAACAATAGCAAACCACAAGCACTTTAAACTCACACTAAAAACACCTTCTAGTAACAAGTAGCTGCCCCTGTTCCAAAACTACCTAACAACCCAGTTGCTTGGCCCTTATCCAACTCCTCACCTATAGTCTACTACACGTTCTCTTTCTTTCTTCCTTCCTTTCTTTCTTTTTCTTTCCTCCCCCCACCTGTCATCCTCGTTTTCTTTACTCTACTTTCCCCTGCTACCCATTTTTCACTTCCTTCCTTCCACCCTTTTCAAAGGACATAGCAACAAGATTATTAAAACTTGACCTAGACCTTCGCTCACTGATTACAAATATGAACCTCTTTCTCTTACATTCTCCTTAAACAAACTGCTAGTCCTACTGAAATATTTTAATTGACCATTTTACCCTCTTTTCTAATACTATACCTGCAGTCTTCCCAAATATCATACAAGATGACATCTGACTATACCAAATATTTTAAGATTACATTCCAAAAGCCTACCTAAAAGAATTATAGTAATACATCAACTGTATAACCTCACAGCTCTCTATTTCTTAATTTCTATATTTACTGTGGTAATTTTATCTACTCTCAATGGTACTGTAGTAATTTTATATTAATTATCTGTCTGCAACTTATTGTAACCTACACTATGTAAATTTAATATCCCTGTACTTTTCATTTGTCAATATTTTTATTTTTTATTCTGCAAAGCTTTTCTTCAGAGGCCTCCACTGAAAATGGGTTTCTGACCTCATTGGACTTTCATAGTCAACAAATGTTAAATAAATAAAATCATTCATTTAGGCCACAGACCCTAGCCTCTGTTAAGATCCATCCCCTCCTTTCAAATAAATGATGGTGTACCAGATTCTGTACTGATCTGCCATTCCCTTCTTTACTTTTAGTGAAGGAGTTAACCCATGTCCTAGATGGTTACCTTCCTACTGGAGGAATGAAAAATGAATACCTTCCTCATTACCGAGAGGAAAATAGTTTTTGTACTTACTTTCCTCACTTGCTTAGAGAAAAACAGCTCTTGTACTCACTTTCTCACTTATCTAGAGGAAAATAATTTTTTATTCAGGCATGTCCAAGGGTCAGCTCCCAGTGTTCTCTCCTGTCTATCTGATGAATCTGGGCATCTTGGAGCAATGTAGAAATTGCCTCATGTACACAGACAACCCTCTCCTCCTACCACCCAACATCACAACCTGTGAGAGATGCACTTATCTAGCCAAACTGGAGGTAAAGCTCTCTCCAACCAAGACTGAACTTGACAGTCAAGAGGAGAAGGTAAACATTTGCACCACACCACACTCATCACATAGTCTCACTAAATCTACACCACCAAAATCCACACATAGTAATACAAAAACATTTGTGGAGGCTCTCAATAATAATCTGTCTAAGCAACAAGAGACCTCCAAAGCAGAAATGCAAACAACCTCCATCCCCCAACACAAACCAAATGACACATAGCCCACAGACTCTATAGTCAGGCATACTGATGTCCCACTCACCAGGCTAAACAAGGAAAAGGTTACTGTCAGCTGCCTGTTGGGTGCCAGGATCCACCACTTAACCCACGCACTCAGGTCACTCCACAACAAGTGCAAATATGACTCTGTCATTGTCCATGTTGGCGTGAATGACCTGAGATGTACCTCCCAGGACTACATGAAAAGAGACATGGAAGAGCTCTCCGATCTTGTAGCCCAGGCAGGTATGACCCTAGCCCTGAGTAGCATTCTGCCATCACCCAGAATGATACTGCAGTACAAGGACAAAAGGATTGACTTCAACAATTGGCTAAGCTTCTGGTGTCATTTTAAGGGGATCCAGTATCTCTCTGTTTGGGATGACATGGTCGACAGACCACGATGCTTTGCCAGAGATGGCCTGCACCTGTCGCCCCTGGGATTCCGGATACTGGCTAAGGCTCTTGCCGTCCCTATAGTGCCTTTTTTAGGCAAAGTTCAAATGACAAATTCACCACAACAGGAATAAGTAAGCAAAAACTGAGGGCAATGCTACTCAATGCTACAAGTCTAAATCTCAAAATGCACTCACTCGAGGCACTCCTTAAAATGAAGAACATCGATATCTGTGCAGTGACTGAGACCTGGTTCAAGGCTCCAGACAGCATCCCTGCACTACAAGGCTATAACTCATACCACACTTTTTGGCCATGTAACCTGGACCGAAACACCAAAGGTGGAGGTGTGTCCATTGCTCAGCATAATGCATCCGAGGTTATCCAAGTGCAACTAACTCTGGGCAAAACTGCAATCCAAATTTATAGCTTACTACAGATCCCCCACCATGCCCCAGGATTCCCACTCCTCTTTTCTTGATGTACTGGAAAATATTAGGGTTCAACCAAACACCCTAATAATGGGCGACTTCAACTACCCCACCATTAAATGGGAACACTACTCATGTACCAACTCCTTAGCTCAATGCTTTCTGGAATTCATAAACTCCAATGCCCTGGATCAACTTATCCACATCCCTACCAGGGGCAACAATATCCTAGACCTAGTCATTACCAACATGAGTGACCGGTGTTCCACACCTGAAGTCAACTCCTCATTGGTCCGATCCGACCATAAGCTAATCACCCTTGATATCCACATCCTGCTCCCACCCCCCATTAAGGAAACCATGGTAAAAAATTTCTCCAAAGCCAACTTCTTAAGACAGAAGTGGTGAACTTCATGACACACATGCAGATGGACAATACAGTTACAACTGCTGAATCCTACAAAAATGCACTCTATAAGCACTTACATGAGTGCATGGATCGTGCTATCCCAAACAGAACCAAGATGCTATTCTCCAAAAAAAGGAAGCCAATCTGGTGGTTCCCTGCCAAAAACAAACTGTACAACAGAAGGAAGAAACTGTTGGAAAAGAGAGTAAAATCTCATGAGTGGAGGAGTTCCCTGGTCAGCCTCAGTAAGAAGCTGAGATCCCTTATAAGATTCTCCAAAGCTAGCTATGAAAACAAAATCACCACCAAGGACAACCACAAAGCATTCAATAGTTATGTCAAGAATCTCAATGGCAACACCCAGATCTACTCTGAGTTACAGCACAACTGCACAAAAATTACTGAACCAACTGATATTGCCAACATCCTGGCATATAGTTTTAATGCTAACTTTACCCCCCCACCCCACCCACTAAAGGGCCCATGTCTATACAGGAAGAATGCAGAGTCCCTGTAATCACAACTACGCAGGTAAAAGCTGCACTCTCTAAAGCCAAAATCACAGCATCCATGAGACCAGACAACATCCCAGGCTGCATTTTACATGAACTTCAGAAAGAACTGGGTCCCCACCTAAGCACCATGTTTAATAATAGCCCCGCATCAGGCTTTGTGCCCACTGAATGGTGCACAGCAACAGTTATCCCACTATACAAAGGGGGAGCCACCACTGATCCCGGTAACTAGTGCCCTATTAGCCTGATGAGCCTGGTCTGCAAGACCATGGAACATATCATCATGACATTGGTAACCTCCAAACTCTGGATCCCACCCAATTCGGGTTTGTGAAAGGCAGATCATGCTTCCTGAACCTGATCGACTTCCTTGAGGCAGTCACCAAAGCCATAGATGAGGGTAAGGTGGTTCACACAGCCTATCTTGACCTCACCAAGGCTTTCGACACTATCTCCCATTCTGCAATTATAGCTAAACTCACTAAAGTAGGTATAAAACCCTACATCACAAGATGGGTTGCCAACTTGTTCACTGACAGAATCCACACTGTAAAAGTTGCAGACTCCAAATCTGACCTCAAACCAGTGACAAGTGGAGTACCACAGGGTTCAGTCCTGGGACCTCTCCTGTTTGATATCTACTTCTCTGAAGTACAGGCTAACACAGAAGGCCTCTGGCTAATGAAGTTCACAGATGACTGCAAGCTAGGAGCTATAGTCAAGACCCCAAATGATGTTGACATCCTACAGAAGGGCCTCGCTGCAACAAATGCCTGGTGTCAGAGCCATGGTCTCAAGCTCAGTGCCAAAAAGTGCAGTGTCATCCCCTTTGGTAAAAACTCTGTATCCATGAACTACCACATAGGCAGCAATCTACTTAACACCGAATGTGTGATGAGACTTTGGGACCCAGGTGGACAGTAGTCTCTCCTTTGATAGTCACATCACCATAGTAGTCAGGAAGTCCTTCTATGTGGCACACCTCATCATAAAATGGTTCTCATCCAGGAAAAAAAAAATCATTGTTCCCTTCTACTCGACACTCATTAGACCCATTATAGAATACAACGCCCCTTTTGGAATGTACCTCACAAGACATCTGCAGCAGCTAGAAAGGCCACAGAAGTACCTCACAAAGAGGATTGCTGGCCTCAAACAAATGCCCTACACTGACCGTCTCAAAAAACTCCAGCTTTACTCCATAGTATATCGCCTACTCCGAGGTGATCTCTGCCTAACATATAAAGCTATGTCAAACCCAGAGCTGTTGGACATGCTACACCTAAAGAAATCCCAATTCCTCCAAGCTACATGCTCTAGGGACCTAAACCTTGTCACCACAATAAACAGGACATGCTGGAGGGATAGATTCTTGTCCCAGAGACTTCCTATACTCTGGAACAAGCTACCCATTTATGTCAAGCAAAGTTCTTCAGTAGCACTCTTCAAGAAAAATCTTGATGAGTGGATGGGAAATAGGAAATACACCCCGGGGATCATGTCTGTGTCTCTGCTTGACAGTGGGACAGGAAAATAACTTTCTTGGATGGTGTAAGCCAGGGAACCTTGTTGGCTAGGCTTACGTAGGCCCTTGGGCCAATAGCCTAGTACCTACCTATGAGCCTATGAAAACTGTTATGAATAAACTCCAATGATCCCTCTACATAGCAAAAATTAGAAACTACCACTCTCAGCAGCAATTCAGCTGAAGTGATACCGTCACTTTCTTATTCATTAAGACATCTGTCTGGTTTAAAGAGTTACAAAGATTTCCAGGACAGTGCATACCTAACATACATCACTGCTGTTCCAGTAACAAAGTATATATCTGTTAGTGTCCCTAAATATTGTGAAGGTCATATGAA
>NC_056749.1:831445364-831670364 GCF_019279795.1 Protopterus annectens
AGGCCCTCCACAGACACACACACACCACTGTAGGCCCTCCACAGACACACACACACCACTGCAAGCCCTCCACAGACACACACACACACCACTGCAGGCCCTCCACACACACTCACAGACACACACCACTGCAGGCCCTCCACACACACTCACAGACACACACCACTATAGGCCCTCCACACACACTCACAGACACACACCACTGCAGACCCTCCACACACACTCACAGACACTCACCACTGCAGGCCCTCCACACACACGCACAGACACACACCACTGCAGGCCCTCCACACACACTCACAGACACACACCACTGCAGGCCCTCCACACACACTCACAGACACACACCACTGCAGGCCCTCCACACACACTCACCGACACACACCACTGAAGGCCCTCCACACACACTCACAGACACACAAAGTACGCTCCTTCTGGGTAAGTAACAGGGGAGTGAACACCTACTGCAGGCCCTCCAGACACACACACACACATAAACACACACACACACACACACACACACACACACACACACACACACACACACACACACTATGCTCCTTATGGGTAAGGGTGCTGCAAACCGCCTTATCAGGACCAGAGCCGGCAGAGAATGGTGTATGAAATAAACACTGTAGGTGACCATAATAGGGCTCTACAAGAGGTGTGATAGAGGGTTACTGCTATAATACTCCATTGAAAGAAACATGCATGGAACATTGAAACACTCCAAATGGAAATGGTCTTCTCACAGAAGGACCACATAGTACTGGTTCCCTCATTTGATGTGTTGCAAAGCCAAGTACACACCTCCAAACTGTAGCATAATTCCAAGAAATGTATTTGGATTTTGTGAGGCTGGTGCATGTGATATCCCTAAGGTGCCCACCCTTAGGTAAAGATGGGCCATGTAGCTAAAATAGTCAACTCTGCACATAACTTGTGTCTACAGGAATAGGTATATCATGCATATCTATTGTGGCTGAGTTTTACTTGTAACTTTTCTCAATTTACATGTGGAAGACCCAGTTTGACTATGGCATGGTCCACTATTTGTGGGTCTGTTTGGTGATGGTATGGCAAGGACCGTCAGTACCTTGTCTTTTTGTATAGATATATGTGCTAAGCAAAAGAGAAATCACTTTCTCAGACAAACTCCCAGGACTCTCTGCTGTGCTATTGTTGCTGATATTTGTACAATGACTTTTGTCATATATATTACAAATCCTAGCAGTCATACCAGGTAAGCATGGCTACATAGTGTTATTGTATGTATACCACAAATCCTAGCAGTCATAACAGGTAAGCATGGCTAGGTAGTGCTGTTATTTTAAATATCTTTGAACCGTCCTGCCATTTTGGATAGCTTCATTTGCATATTCTGTGTGGCACATTTGCATTTGGTTCCTCATGTACACATCCTCATCTACATTTAGCATGCACCACATCCCACACTTTCTTAATCATTGCATAAGCATGCAATCTGTGTTATATAATCCACTCCCGCACCTTGCTGAAGGCCACTAACCATGTTGTTTTGTGCTGAGGACTTTCTTAAACCTCTATGAAGCCTAACCTATGTCATCTATAAACAAAAAAAAATAAGATTTTCAATGTAAACTAAGGCTAGATGAAACAGATATGTACACAACTTTTTAATAACTATGACTAAGCATCTTTTTGTTGTGAAAGACATCAACTAACATTTCTAAATATTTTGGGAAAGCACTTGGAGAAAAGCTTTCCTTTAAATGTGCCATGTTTATTGGATTAACAATATGGGACAGTGAGTACAAAATAAAAATGTCTGACTGCACTTATGTTTGTGGAACCCAGAAATAAACTGGATGGAAATCACATTGTTTGTGGAAGAGTGAGCTTTTTAATCTTTTGAGGTGGCAGGTCCGTACCACTGATATTCTAACATGTCAGTCTTTAAGTGTATAATCCTGTATGTGGCAGTTGTCACTGCTGGCATGTGCACATTACTTGTGGGATTTCCTGCAAATTCCAAATAATGTATAATGAGGGGCGCCTTAATGTTTCATGCGATTTATGATGTAGGATGTGGGATTAGTATAGTAATTAACTTTTGTTCCTACCAGTTCTTTTTTTGTAAATGTGGTTTACTGCTAGATGTGTTTTTGGATGGTTTCATCTAATTATTTCATGAGGTATGATGCTTGGATGACAGTTCATGTTCCTCATTAAGTGTGTATCTGGAATATTTGGCACACATTATTCTTTCACTATGTTTGTTATGTCAAGCCTATTAAAATGTTGAAGATACTGAGTGCTGTCACATGTGGTTCAGTGCTTAGGTGATAAGATTTAAAACTTTGTGAGATGTAGGTGGGATGCAGATGATTTCTTAAACCTGAGGGTTATGTTTTTTTTTTTATTTTACTACAGATATGACAAGTTGACGTTTGTGACCAGACAAATAGAAATGTCATATCCAATACAAACAAAAGAAAACAGCAGCCATGGTGACAGCTCAGACAATGAAGTATTGCCTGAATATGAACAAGATGTAAAGAAATAAAAGTCTACTTATCTTCATCTAAGTGGGTAGATAATGATGAATAGAATTTATTTTATTTATTTTTTTATTTCACATTTGTTGACCGGGCTAGTCTAACTGGATACATGTCCATTTTCAGTAGAGGCCCGGGGAGATAAGCTCCAATTAAGCTAATGAATCAGGAATAAAAAAGTAAAAAACAAAATAGAACATTAAATACATTTTTGCTGGAGATTAACATTGAAGAACTTAACATCAAAGAAACATGTCTACAAGGTTTAGCAATGCAATAGTACTTGCAGCACATATATATATATATATATATATATATATATATATATATATATATATATATATATATATATATATATATATATATATATATATATATATATATATAGGGTATAGCGATTGACATTTGACATGTAGAAGACTAGCAAAGAAGGAAAAGATTCAAACTAATTATTAACATTGTTCAAAATTATACACTCAAGTAAAAAAAGTTGGCATACATACAAAGTTGAATACATGTGCCCAGAGCAGGGTTAACGTTCCAACGTATACTCAGGAGTAATTCCCAGAAAAGAGAGGACTAGAAATCAGAGTAAAGGAGACTTACTAATCCCACTAAGGGGTTTTGGGAGGGAGGAATACAGTAATACTGTACAGGGAGAGTGTTAGTCTGGGTTAATACACTGACATAGCCATTGTGTTTTAAGGAGTAATTTTAGTTACTTTTTGAAAAGTGCTAATGATGAAAGTGATGCTAGTTTGCTGGGAAGCCTATTCCAGATTTTCCCAACAGAGTTAGAGAAAAGAGAGTCTCCAGCTTTGTTATAGGACTTCTGGGTGGTTACTAATAGTTTATTTGCTGAGCAAAGGGTAGTAAGATTTCTATAGGGGACATTAGGCTACTGAGAATAGGAGTATTGTTGGGATGATAGAGTATCTTATGGGTGACAGTAAGTTGTTGAAATTGTAGATGGTTTTGCAGTTCTAGCCATCCTAGCTGTTTGAGATTTAGACAATCGTGGGTTCTAAATGGGGAGCCGGTGGCAAATCTGGCAATGTTCTTATAGGAGGTTGCTAGTTTATTAAGGTTACTTTTGGAAAGATTAGTATAAATGGGAGAGGCACAGAGGAGGGTAGAGATCAGATGGGTGTGGGCAATGGTGGTTCTGGATTCAGGAATGATTTTATCCTGTAGAGGGAGCCAAGTTTTCTGTTAACTGTTTTAATAGTTGTGTTAATATGTGAGTCAAAGTTAAGGTTGTGATCAATTATTATGCCTAAGAGTTTGGTGGTTGGGTCAGGAGCTATGACAGTACTATTGTTGGATGTAACTGTGAGATCAATTGGGGAGGATTTTAGTGTTGGAGTAACTAGCAGTAATTTTTTTTTTTTGGCATTTAGGAGGAGGCACCAATGTAGGAACCATTTTTCAACTAAGTTAAATACTGTTTGGGTGATGGATTAGAGCTCGGCTGAAGAAGTGGCAGTACAAACTAGTATGGAGTCATCTGCATATTGTATGCAGGTGGCCTGAGGAATATTTATATTTAGATCGTTAATAAATATAGTGAAAAGGAGCGGTCCCAGGATAGAGCCTTGAGGGACACCAAGGGTAATAGGGAGATGTGTGGATAGGTGATTGTCCCAAAGGACAGCTTGCTGTCTATTTTCTAAGTAGGACTTGAACCATTGTAGTGCTTGTGTGTTGAGTGAGAGTGATTTTAGTATGTTTAGAAGTATCTGATGGTTAACCATATCAAAGGCTTTAGAGAGGTCAATAAAGAGTGCAGCGGAGAGCTTATTGTTGTTACGATGTTTGTTACTGCAGCCAGAGAAGGATAAGAGAGCAGTGGTAGTACAATGGAAAGGCCTAAAACCATGCTGACAGTCTGATAGATGGTTATTTTGGAGAAGGTGATCAAGTAGTTGTTGGTGGATGCATTTTTCCATAATTCTGGCTAGAAGAGAGAGTAGGGCTATGGGGCGAAAGTTAGACAGTTCAGTTGAGTTACCACCTTTGTGAAGTGGGATTATGTGAGAAATTTTCCAGAGAGATGGGATGGTGCCTCCAGTAATGGTTCTATTAATTAGGATGGAAATGGGATAAGCAAGTACTTTTGCTGCAATTTGCAGGTATTCTGCTGATAGGAGATCGGCTGAGGGGATACATGGTTTAAGTTTGTGAAGTAGGGTATAGATGAGGGATGTAGGAACTGGCTTTAAATGAAAGGTAGGGGGTGTACATTCCAGGAATGATGGGTAGGTTAAGCTAACAGGTGGTAAGAAATTTGCTAGAGATTGGACGGTTTCTGTAAAGAAGGTACTGAAAGCATCAGCAATCTTGTTGGAAGTGTTTAGGGAGAGACCAGATGAGGTTGGTGTCTTGGTGTGGCCTGGGTGTAGAAGTCTATTTATAGCTGACCAGAAAGTTTGTGGGTTTTGTTGATGCTAGTGCTGGAGTTTTAAGTAAAAGTTTTTTTTGTCAAGAAGTATTTATTTTTAGTGGCATTTTTCATCTGTTTATAGTTTTGGTGATCAGTTGGGTTTTTAGTGTTTCTCCATTTAGACCAGATTTTATTTCTTAATAAGATTTTATGCCTAGTCTCTTTAGTGAGCCATGGAACAGCTTTACTTCTAGTTCTTATAGAGGAAGTAGGGGCATGGTATTCCAGGCTCTGTAGGAATGTGGAGTTAAAATAGGATACAGCTTCCTCAAGGGAGAGTTGTTTTAAGGGTGATCAGTCACAGGCTTGAAGCTCAGCTTGGAAGCTTGCAGGATTAAAATCTTTTTTGTTCCGTGTAGTTTTAAAGATAGTTTGGTTGGGAATAAAGGTTTTTTGTCTGATTATATAAGTAAGGGAGTGGTCGCTAATATCATCAGGAAGGATACCTGCTTTATAAGAGAAGGGATGACTATTTACTAGGATCCAGTCTAAGGTACTTTCTTTGCTACTGGGTTTATGGATTCTGGTTGGGGTGGTGATTGTTTGAGAAAAGCCATAAAGCTTTATATGGCTTGTAGGTTTGCATGAGGTACAGCTATTCCAGTCTATATTAAAATCACCAAGTACAATGGTTTCTTGTGGGAAGGATGTAGAAAGCCAGCAGGGGATACTTTCTAGGATGTTGATGTTATTGCCTGGAGGTAGGTAGGAGCATATTATGTAAATGGATTTGCTAGCATTCACCTGAAGCTTAGAGATAAGTATTTCCGCATTACTATATAAAGGTAATTGCAGATCCAGTGAGGTAACCTGTAGCTCAAATTTGTGCAGAATTGCTACTCCACCACCCTTTTTGGTTTTACGGTCTAATCTTACAATATTATAACCAGGTGGGATAACTTCTTTGTCCTTTGTTACTGGTTTGAGCCAAGTTTCTGTTAGACATAGAATATCAAAAGAATGTGTGTCTAGCAGAGCATGAAGTTGGCTAATTTTATTGTTTAAGCTCTGTATGTTGAGATGAGCTCTGAGCAGAGAATTAGGAGTTCTAGTAGGGGTGATTGGGGTGGTAGGTTGAGGTCAGTGGGGGTTAAGTGGGGTGTTGTTGTATGGTCCTAGGTTGGGATTAATATCACCGTGAAGTAGAAGGTGTTGTTGAAGAGTATATGTGAACTTCAGGAGTTTGCAGAGAATGTTTTGTGATTTCCTGGCTTGGAGGAAAGTAATATGGGATATCCTATGATACTTTGGTGAAAGGTAGGTTGAGGTAGACATTATGTTAGCATGGCTTTAGAAGGCTAGTTGACTTAATGGTAATGTTTGTTTTAGGGGATGGAGGGATCCAGTATAATGTAGGTTTTCATACAAGGTAAGGACAAAGGGTATAGATAGAATGGGTGGTACAGCAAGTAAGAGAAACAGATTTATAAGTCTTGGTTTGTGAGTTAAGGGCATAGTGAGGAAGAAGATAGAATGAAGTCAGAAATTAAGGGTTGATATAGAGATAGTTTGAAGTGAGATACTATATCAAGGGTAGTAGAATGATTATCAGTAAGAGTATGGGTGTATAGGTATTTAGTGTATAATTAGTACTAGAATGCTAATTGGATAACTAGTGAAAGGGGTGTGGCCTGAGAAGTATAACCTTAGGAGCACTGGGGGTGTGTGGGAATTGGGGGTAGGGTAGGGGAGCGGAGTGAGCCCGCAGGGCGAATGGAGTGGGTAGAGCCAGAGAAAGAAGAATGTCGAGGAGAACAATCAGTGAAGTGTGAAAGTCAGAAGGTAAGTTTGTAGAGATGTAGAAGAAGTTAAGAATATAAAGGTGGATTTGTGTTGACTGTGAAATCAAGTAACCACCAAAATGCATTTAGTATAAAATAAGTGCTCAGCATAGCCTTAAGTGGTGTTTGAGATGCTCACAAACATTCAATAAAAGCTAAGGACAAAATACAATTTCAATAAGAAATTCTTGACACAGAGCATACACTGAAAATAACCTTTTAGTAAAATGAAATTTGTCAGATTATTAGATGAAGACTTATGTAATTGGATTCTAAATTTACACAGGTTTTTGCTGCATAATAAAGATTTCTTTGATAACTGAAAATGGTATAGCAAAGTAGGTACTGTGCTCAAATATTTCTGTTCTACCTTGTTAGTAAATTAATTTTGTGATACAAGTAATATATTTTGACACTGATACTGGCAGATACAATACTAATAACTAATGTAATGGCTTTAAGGGTAACCATTTGAATATAGGCTGATCATCTTGTATGTGGCTATTCCCCCAGTCTGGGGCCCTTAACTCTATGTTGAGGGGCAAAAAACACGTGGCAGTCCTCAGTTCTTCATTGATGAGCAAGGTCAGCTTCCTGATTTGCACTCACCCATTAACTCTAAGTCAAGGAGCTAAAAATAAAAAGGAAACAGATGCACTTTAACTCTACATTGAAAAGTTCATAATCTGTACTGCTCATAACTCCACCTGTCCATATTTTCACAGATTATCTAAATATTTCTTCATATTTTTATTTCTTCCACATGAGATTTGTGGTTTTTTTTTAGCAAATCATTGGGGTTGATGTGACTAAATAATGATGGACATCTGCATTTCAGACTTCATATCCCTCTTAAAATTCATGCTAAGACAAATCCTGCTAGTACTTGTGGGAGAACTGAGGCTGTCTGAAGAAATTAGTAAGAGAGCAGGTTTGCAATTCAGTATGAAAAAGACAGGTACCATTTTACTGGCAAAAGACAAAGCACAGAGACAGCAGTTTTCTTGGTCTTGAGGAAGAGAGAGGATTGCTGCATCTGGGCCTGGAAGGACATAATTCACCGAATTATTAATGTGTGAATCAATCCTTACTTCATAACGAGCTTAACAGTTGTATAATGATGTTTGAGTATAAGGTGAAGTCACTGCAGGATACGACTAACATATCTGTATTTAATGCAATCAGAAAACCTGTTACTACATCAGTGTATGCCCTTAGACAAAGAGATGGAGAGATGGGTCTTAGTGCCCAGAAGAGACAGAACAGTAAGAGCAAATCTCTGAACTAGCTGAATGGTAGGGGCTAAGGTCTTCCATTTTGCCCCAAACACGTCAACATTTGGCTTGAATTAGAGAATAACAGAAACAATGACTGCTGAGGGATACCGCACTAAAAATTAGAGCTGCCTACAGGGATCAAGAAAGACTCACACTTATGGCTCTGATGCTTTGATAATATTTTCAGTAGTTTAGCAGCTATCTAAAGGACTTAGGGTTCATCTTGCAATAAGAATAGTAGGTAGAATGTACACATTCTCAAAATTAAGTGATAAAAACATGAAGCGACCCTTCATTGACCTTTAAGTTGTCAAGTCTATTCAATGTAATCAGACTAGAAGCTAGAGTCTACTGATGAGAAGTTTCTTTTGAGAAAAAAAATTAGGGTACAAATTCAAGAAAAGGATTTCACTGAGGCCTGGAAACAGCATCTATTGGAAGATTAGGGACAAGATCCAATTGGCATTACATATTTTAAGTAAATTATGGACAGGGTAGGGCTCTCATGGCACTAAAAATGGAATCCTGTTCAGTTTGGAGAAAAGTAACTAAAGGTGAGGAAAGGTCAAGGAAAGGACTCCAAGGGTAGCAGAAGGATAACTCCATGGAAGAAGGTAACTAAAGGTGAAGAAAGGGCAAGGAGAGGATTCCAAGGGTAGCAGAAGGATAACTCCATGGAAGAAGGTAACTAAAGGTGAAGAAAGGGCAAGGAGATGATTCCAAGGGTAGCAGAAGGATAACTCCATGGAAGAAGGTAACTAAAGGTGAAGAAAGGGCAAGGAGAGGATTCCAAGGGTAGCAGAAGGATAACTCCATGGAAGAAGGTAACTAAAGGTGAAGAAAGGGCAAGGAGAGGATTCCAAGGGTAGCAGAAGGATGACTCCATGGAAGAGGGTAACTAAAGGTGAATAAAGGGCAAGGAGAGGATTCCAAGGGCAGCAGAAGGATAACTCCATGGAAGAAGGTAACTAAAGGTGAAGAAAGGGCAAGGAGAGGATTCCAAGGGTAGCAGAAGGATAACTCCATGGAAGAAGGTAACTAAAGGTGAATAAAGGGCAAGGAGAGGATTCCAAGGGTAGCAGAAGGATAACTCCATGGAAGAAGGTAACTAAAGGTGAAGAAAGGGCAAGGAAAGGAATCCAAGGGTAGCAGAAGGATAACTCCATGGAAGAAGTTGTGTAGAAGAAGAAAGGGCAAGTTTGGGCTAATATGTCAATATTTTACAGAGAAACATAGTGCGACAAGAACAAATATTGCACACATCAGTAAGAAAACAGGAAAAGGATTATTGTTTAAGAAGACAAAGTGGGATGATGTTTGAAAGTTATGTAATACTTTGAAAATATGGCAGGCAGGTGTCGCCTTCTGACAGTGCCATGAAATCTCCTACTAATGAAGGTATGAAGTAACTTAAACCTTACCTCCATAGAAAGTCTTATATCCTTAACAGAACAGGAATAACCTTACTGTTTCAACCAAAACAATGACTGCAGTAATGTGAGACGACAGTGGATTTTGAGAAAATCACAGTGCACAAACCAAATTCATGTATAGTATCTCTCTACTGCTCATTTCTCTGAGATACCGTACACCTTCCCTTAGAGATAGTGTTCTCTCCCATCACTACATAGCAATGAAAGTATTGCAAAGGTTTGCTTGTGATAACATATTTAATTTAGAATTAAGAGTAAAAGAATGATAGTTTATTGGTGTGGCTGTATTAAGTGCTTAAAAATAACAGTAGAAATGACCCCTTATATCATACGTGTCTATGAGTAATACTCTGTGTAGCCAGCATCAATATTCAGTGAATCACTGCTGTCAGTCTTGACATTATAAGTAAATTAGCAAATGTTTTCAGATATATACTTCATTAAACATAGCAGCAAACACATTTTAATGCTAAAAGCATCATGTTTTAGCTTACAGTTTTATAAGACACCAGAATTAACTTACTCTAATATATTCTATTTGTAGATATATTTCTCATGCCTACATACCACACCCAAAGGTACATTGCTAGAACTTAAGCTATTGTTTGGTTCAATATTCCAAGTTGACCATCCTCCTACCCCTGTGGCAGGACAAATTAACAGTAATTGTCACTGATATTGTCACCTTAATTACCTGTGGTGATTTCCAAACAAATAGTCCTAAGTTATTATTTTTCACTTTCTAGAAGACAAGTCACTACCTCTTCAAACCTAAAAGAAGGCTGAAAAACACCAGCATTAGGAAGCTTAAAAAGAAAAAGAAAGAGAGGCAACAACACCACAGTTACTGAGTATATCCATAATTTATAAAGGAAAAG
The DNA here is from genome assembly GCF_019279795.1 of Protopterus annectens. Classification (NCBI taxonomy): domain Eukaryota; kingdom Metazoa; phylum Chordata; order Ceratodontiformes; family Protopteridae; genus Protopterus; species Protopterus annectens. The sequence goes on from NC_056749.1 coordinate 831,455,714, forward strand.
CAGATTACTTAGTCAAATACTTTAATTAATTAATTAATTAATTCAATGTCCTGCAGATCTTATGAGAACTGTGCATGCAACGTTACAGTTAATGGAAAGAGATAATGAGCTTTCAGCTCCTCACTTCTGCAGTACTAAACAAACATAAAGTCTGACCAAGCATCGACTGCACACACACAGTGTGACCAAGCATCGACTGCACACACACAGTGTGACCAAGCATCGACTGCACACACATAGTGTGACCAAGCATCGACTGCACACACACAGTGTGACCAAGCATCGACTGCACACACACAGTGTGACCAAGCATCGACTGCACACACACAGTGTGACCAAGCATCGACTGCACACACACAGTGTGACCAAGCATCGACTGCACACACATAGTGTGACCAAGCATCGACTGTACAAACCTAACATAGTGTGACCAAGCATCGACTGCACACACATAGTGTGACCAAGCATCGACTGCACACACATAGTGTGACCAAGCATCGACTGTACAAACTTAAAGAGTGACCAAGCATCGACTGCACACACATAGTGTGACCAAGCATTGACTATACAAACTTAAAGTGTGACCAAGCATCGACTGCACACACATAGTGTGACCAAGCATCGACTGCACACACATAGTGTGACCAAGCATCGACTGCACACACATAGTGTGACCAAGCATGGACTGCACACAGTGTGACCAAGCATCGACTGCACACACACAGTGTGACCAAGCATCGACTGCACACACATAGTGTGACCAAGCATCGACTGTACACACATAGTGTGACCAAGCATCGACTGCACACACATAGTGTGACCAAGCATCGACTGCACACACACAGTGTGACCAAGCATCGACTGCACACACATAGTGTGACCAAGCATCGACTGCACACACATAGTGTGACCAAGCATCGACTGCACACACATAGTGTGACCAAGCATCGACTGCACACACACAATGTGACCAAGCATCGACTGCACACACATAGTGTGACCAAGCATCGACTGTACAAACCTAACATAGTGTGACCAAGCATCAACTGCACACACACAGTGTGACCAAGCATCGACTGCACACACATAGTGTGACCAAGCATCGACTGTACAAACCTAACATAGTGTGACCAAGCATCGACTGCACACACATAGTGTGACCAAGCATCGACTGCACGCACATAGTGTGACCAAGCATCGACTGTACAACCCTAACATAGTGTGACCAAGCATCGACTGCACACACATAGTGTGACCAAGCATCGACTGTATAAACTTAACATAGTGTGATCAAGCATCGACTGCACACACATAGTGTGACCAAGCATCGACTGCACACACATAGTGTGACCAAGCATCGACTGCACACACATAGTGTGACCAAGCATCGACTGCACACACACAGTGTGAGCAAGCATCGACTGCACACACATAGTGTGACCAAGCATCGACTGCACACACACAGTGTGACCAAGCATCGACTGCACACACATAGTGTGACCAAGCATTGACTGCACACACATAGTGTGACCAAGCATCGACTGCACACACATAGTGTGACCAAGCACCGACTGTACAAACTTAAAGTGTGACCAAGCATCGACTGCACACACACAGTGTGACCAAGTATCGACTGTACAAACATAAAGTGTGACCAAGCATCGACTGCACACACATAGTGTGACCAAGCATCGACTGCACACACATAGTGTGACCAAGCATCGACTGCACACACATAGTGTGACCAAGCATCAACTGCACACACACAGTGTGACCAAGCATCGACTGCACACACATAGTGTGACCAAGCATCGACTGCACACACACAGTGTGACCAAGCATCGACTGCACACACATAGTGTGACCAAGTATCGACTGCACACACATAGTTTGACCAAGCATCGACTGCACACACACAGTGTGACCAAGCATCGACTGTACAAACTTAAAGTGTGAACAAGCATCGACTATACAAACTTAAAGTGTGACCAAGCATCGACTGTACAAACTTAAAGTGTGACCAAGCATCGACTGCACACACATAGTGTGACCAAGCATCGACTATACAAACTTAAATTGTGACCAAGCATCGACTATACAAACTTAAAGTGTGACCAAGCATCGACTATACAAACTTAAAGTGTGACCAAGCATCGACTATACAAACTTAAAGTGTGACCAAGCATCGACTAAACAAACTTAAAGTGTGACCAAGCATCGACTGTACAAACCTAACATAGTGTGACCAAGCATTGACTGCACACACATAGTCTGACCAAGCATCGACTGTACAAACATAAAGTGTGACCAAGTATCGACTATACAAACGTAAAGTGTGACCAAGCATCGACTGTACAAACCTAACATAGTGTGACCAAGCATCGACTGCACACACATAGTGTGACCAAGCATCGACTATACAAACTTAAAGTTTGACCAAGCATCGACTGCACACACATAGTGTGACGAAGCATTGACTATACAAACTTAAAGTGTGACCAAGCATCGACTGTACAAACTTAAAGTGTGACCAAGTATCGACTATACAAACTTAAAGTGTGACCAAGCATCGACTGTATAAACTTAATGTAGTGTGACCAAGCATCGACTGTACAAACCTAACATAGTGTGACCAAGCATCGACTGTACAAACTTAACACAATGTGATCAAGCATCGACTGTACAAACCTAACATAGTGTGACCAAGCATCGACTGTATAAACTTAACACAATGTGATCAAGCATCGACTGTACAAACCTAACATAGTGTGACCAAGCATCGACTGTATAAACTTAACACAATGTGATCAAGCATCGACTGTACAAACCTAACATAGTGTGACCAAGCATCGACTGTATACACTTAACACAATGTGATCAAGCATCGACTGTACAAACCTAACATAGTGTGACCAAGCATCGACTGTATAAACTTAACACAATGTGATCAAGCATCGACTGTATAAACTTAACACAATGTGATCAAGCATCGACTGTACAAACTTAAAGTGTGACCAAGTATCGACTGTATAAACTTAATGTAGTGTGACCAAGTATCGACTGTACACACCTAACATAGTGTGACCAAGCATCGACTGTACAAACTTAACACAATGTGATCAAGCATCGACTGTACAAACCTAACATAGTGTGACCAAGCATCGACTGTATAAACTTAACACAATGTGATCAAGCATCAACTGTACAAACCTAACATAGTGTGACCAAGCATCGACTGTATAAACTTAACACAATGTGATCAAGCATCGACTGTACAAACGTAACATAGTGTAACCAAGCATCGACTGTACAAACTTAACACAATGTGATCAAGCATCGACTGTACAAACCTAACATAGTGTGACCAAGCATCGACTGTATAAACTTAACACAATGTGATCAAACATCGACTGTACAAACCTAACATAGTGTGACCAAGCATCGACTGTACAAACTTAACACAATGTGATCAAGCATCGACTGTACAAACCTAACATAGTGTGACCAAGCATCGACTGTACAAACTTAACACAATGTGATCAAGCATCGACTGTACAAACCTAACACAGTGTGACCAAGCATCAACTGTATAAACTTAACACAATGTGATCAAGCATCGACTGTACAAACCTAACATAGTGTGACCAAGCATCGACTGTATAAACTTAACACAATGTGATCAAGCATCGACTGTACAAACCTAACATAGTGTGACCAAGCATCGACTGTATAAACTTAACACAATGTGATCAAGCATCGACTGTACAAACCTAACATAGTGTGACCAAGCATCGACTGTATAAACCTAAGACAGCATGATCAAGCATCAACTGTATAAACTTAACACAATGTGATCAAGCATCGACTGTACAAACCTAACATAGTGTGACCAAGCATCAACTGTATAAACTTAACATAGTGTGATCAAGCATCAACTGTACAAACCTAACATAGTGTGATCAAGCATTGACTGTATAAACTTAACACAATGTGATCAAGCATCGACTGTACAAACCTAACATAGTGTGACCAAGCATCAACTGTATAAACTTAACATAGTGTGATCAAGCATCGACTGTATAAACTTAACACAAAGTGATCAAGCATCGACTGTACAAACCTAACATAGTGTGACCAAGCATCGACTGTACAAACTTAACACAATGTGATCAAGCATCGACTGTATAAACTTAACACAATGTGATCAAGCATCGACTGTACAAACTTAACACAATGTGATCAAGCATCGACTGTACAAACCTAACATAGTGTGACCAAGCATCGACTGTATAAACTTAACACAATGTGATCAAGCATCGACTGTACAAACCTAACATAGTGTGATCAAGCATCGACTGTATAAACTTAACACAATGTGATCAAGCATCGACTGTACAAACCTAACATAGTGTGACCAAGCATCGACTGTATAAACTTAACACAATGTGATCAAGCATCGACTGTACAAACTTAACATAGTGTGATGAAGGATCGACTGTACAGACTTAATATATTGTGATGAAGGATCGACTGTACAAACTTAACATAGTGTGATCAAGCATCAACTGTATAAACTTAACATAGTGTGACCAAGCATCAACTGTATAAACTTAACATAGTGTGATCAAGCATTGACTGTATAAACTTAACACAATGTGATCAAGCATCGACTGCACAAACTTAACGTAGTGTGATCAAGCATCAACTTTATAAACTTAACTCAATGTGATCAAGCATCGACTGTACAAACCTAACATAGTGTGACCAAGCATCAACTGTATAAACTTAACATAGTGTGATCAAGCATTAACTGTATAAACTTAACATAGTGTGATCAAGCATTGACTGTATAAACTTAACATAGTGTGATCAAGCATTGACTGTATAAAATTAACATAGTATGACCAAGCATCGACTGTATAAACCTAAGACAGCATGACCAAGCATCAACTGTATAAACTTAACACAATGTGATCAAGCATCAACTGTATAAACTTAACATAGTGTGATCAAGCATCAACTGTATAAACTTAACATAGTGTGATCAAGCATTAACTGTATAAACTTAACATAGTGTGATCAAGCATTGACTGTATAAACTTAACATAGTGTGATCAAGCATTGACTGTATAAAATTAACATAGTATGACCAAGCATCGACTGTATAAACCTAAGACAGCATGACCAAGCATCAACTGTATAAACTTAACACAATGTGATCAAGCATCAACTGTATAAACTTAACATAGTGTGATCAAGCACTGACTGTATAAACTTAACATAGTGTGATCAAACATTGACTGTATAAACTTAACATAGTGTGGCCAAGCATCGACTGTATAAACCTAAGACAGCATGACCAAGCATCAACTGTATAAACTTAACACAATGTGATCAAGCATCAACTGTATAAACTTAACATAGTGTGATCCAGCATCGACTGTACAAAACAAAAAATGAGCTTGAGAACACAATCCCAATAAAGAACACTGGTTTATTATATATATGTTAGCAAAAAACGCTTTCGGAGAGCTCAGTGTCTCCTTCATCAGACAAAAAATGCTAACAGCTTCCCAGTAGATTTATATAATGTTGTTAATTATGCAATCAACTTTAATTAAATTAAAACACCAATTGTTAAAATTTGGAATTAATATTAAAATTAAAACACTGGTGAATAAGAATTCTAAAAAATCTTTGCTCCAAACCTAACCATTCCTTATTACCTTAGTTTAAACATATTATTAATGAATACAGAGAATTTCCTGACCATTATTTCAAATTTACTATCATTAGAAAAATAACTGTGGATATTAGGGGTGGTCCATGGCAGATCCAGTTAGAAATGAATGAACTGGCTTGGCAAATCCGCACTGGTGCCTACATGCACCCTGGTTTGAATGACAATGTTTCTATTAGTTGTATTCTAAAGTACCTATCTATGAAAAGGTAGAATCATTGTCTAATGAAACAACATCCTGGTTTATATATTTGTACAGTACAATAATTTTTTATAATAAGAATTGTAAATCAATATATGTTTTTTAGTTGAAAGGTTTTGAGTTTTTAAAATTTATTGGTTTCATGTAAGGGTAGCATACTAATGCTTAGATCTAATTTTTTAGTATGTAAACATTGATAAAAACTGGTTTTGGTTTTCTGTATTCATTAATAATGTGTTTAAACTAAAGTAATAAGGAATGGTTTGGTTTGGAGCAAAGATTTTTTAGAATTCTTATTCACCAGTGTTTTAATTTTAATATTAATTCCAAATTTTAACAATTGGTGTTTTAATTTAATTAAAGTTGATTGCATAATTAACAACATTATATAAATCTACCGGAAACTGTTAGTATTTTTTGTCTGATGAAGGAGAGACACTGAGCTCTCCGAAAGCGTTTTTTGCTAACATATATAATAAACCAGTGTTCTTTATTGGGATTGTGTTCTCAAGCTCATTTTTTTGTTTTTTACAAGTTTGTTCAGTGTTTCTTGCTTATTTTATCGACTGTACAAACTTAATGTAGTGTGATCAAGCATCGACTGTATAAACCTAAGACAGCGTGACCAAGCATCGACTGTATAAATGTAAGACAGTGTGACCAAGCATCAGCTCTACATACTTAACACAGTGTGAACAAACTTAGTGTAGTGTGACCAAGCATCAACTGTACAAACTTAATGTAGTGTGACCAAGCATAGACTGTACAAAGTAGTGTGACCAAACATCGACTGTACAGACTTAATGTAGTGTGACCAAGCATCGACTGTAAAAACAAAGTAGTGTGACCATGCATTGACTGTACAAACCTAATGTAGTGTGACCAAGCATCAACTGTACAAAGTAGTGTGACCAAGCATCGACTGTACAAACTTAATGTAGTGTGACCATGCATCAACAGTACAAACCTAATGTAGTCTGACCAAGCATCAACTGTACAAACTTAATGTAGTGTGCATCAACTGTACAAAGTAGTGTGACCAAGCATCGATTGTACAAACCTAACATAGTGTGACCAAGCACTGACTGTAGAAACTTAACAGATTGTAACCAAGCATCGACTTTACAGATTTAATGTACTGTGACTAAACATCGACTATACAAACTTAACGTAGTGTGGCCAAGCATTGCCTGCACAAACTTAATGTAGTGTGGCCAAGCATTGACTGTACAAACTTAATCCAGTGTGACCAAGCATCGACTGTGCAAACTTAACATAGGGTGACCAAGCATTGTTCTTCTCATCACTGTTTAGGTGGTCTCTGCTTTTGTTTTATTTATTTATTTCATTTGTTAACTGGGTAATATCCGACTGGGCCAGAAGCCCATTTTCAGTGGAGATCCGGGGAGAAAAGCTCCAAGAAGGTTACATAGAATGTTTTAGATTTGAGATAATATTTGAGATAAGGAAATTTAGCAAGAAAACATAGAACATAAATATTCATGCAAATGCAAACAGAAACCTGCAAATAGAATTTCAAATTGCAAGGTTCTTAACATGGTGTCTTCAAAGCAAGCAAAATTAAACAAAACATTTTACCATGCAAAGCTCATTTAAATTAGAAGATTCCAAATACAAGGTGTCTATAAAGGAAGCAAGAATTACAACAGTTTTAGCATACTTTTATTTATTGTTTACAAGTTATGTTTTGAGTATCAGAAGGCTTGTAAAGACAGGAGATATAAAGCAATATGAACAAGGGAGTTGGAAACTTGGTGGGTTGAGATGATTAGCCTGGGTGGGTACAGGAGCAAAGTCTATGTTTTAAGAAATATTCCTTAAGGGTAAGCTTAAATGTTTGTGTATCATTAGTAGACAGAATATGTTGTGTTAGAGAATTCTATTGTTTGGCAATAATATGGGAGTACAAGGAGATGCCATATGAGTTTTGTGCTTTGGTAACCTTTAAGAGTATTTTTTCAGCAGACCTGAGGGACGTTAGATTGCAGTAGGGTTCAGCAAGATATGATCGTGATGGGCAATTGTCAGGTTTGTATATGACTGTGTGTGGAACTAGTAAGTAATTCAGGGTAAGTAAGTGAAGGAGCTCTAACTAATTTAGCTGGTGAAGGGCAGTACAGTGATGAGATTTATTGGACTGACTGGTAGCAAATTTTGTTATAGTGAGATTCAAGTCTATTTAGGTCAGATTTGCGAAGACTGGTAACTATTTGAGAGCGGTATAGAAGGGATGATAATAGATGGGTTCTGGCTGTTGTGAGTCTAGCTTGGTCAGTGAGGTATACTTTGGCCCTGTAGAGTGAGCCTAGCTTGATATGCACCTTTTTAATAGTTAGTACCAGGTGTTTGTCAAACTTCAGTCCACTATCAACTGTGACAACGAGAAGTTTAGTATATTCAGCGGGCTGTATTTTAGTGCCATTGGAGGAGGAAATACAGATAGGGGATACATTATTGGCTGTCAGGTTATGCTGGAACACCATGAGTTTGTTTTTTGGGGGTTTAGAATACATTGCTAGGCTGTGAGGTATCGTTCGATGTTTTGGAAGGCTGCTTGGGTTTTTCCTTGGAGCTCTGTGATTGTGGGGGCTGAGCAGATTATGGAAGCATCACCAGTGTATTGTACAATTACTGCTGAGTTTGCTGCAGTATTAAGATCATTAGTAAAAATTGTGAATATAAGTGGCCCCAGGACTGAACCTTGTGGGACTCCAACAATTTATGGGGAGTTGGGGGAAGGGTTTGTTGTTCCATAAAGTGGCTTGTTTCCTATCAGACAGGTAACTATGGAACCACTTTAGGGCTATTGGGCTGGAATGATAGAAAGCTAGTTTGTTAAGAAGTAGATTGATGTGATACAGTGTCAAAAGCTTTTGACATGTCTAGGAATGTAACAGAGACTAGATGTTTCTTGTTTTTAAGTTGATTTATAGTATCAGTAAAGCTGACTAAGGCTGTGCTAGTGCTATGCCTAGGCTGGAAACCATGCTGTGTATTGGATAATAGATTGTTTGATAGAAAATGGTTTAGGAGTTGTTTGTGTATACATTTTTCTAAGATTTTGGCAAGTGGAGACAGTATGGCTATGGGTCTGTAGTTAGTTATGTCTGTAGAGGGACCACCTTTATGTAATGGAATTATATGTGGTATTTTCCAGAGGAATGCTACATATTGTTCAGAGATAGAGCAGTTGATGAGGATGGATATTGGGTAAGTGATGAAAGTAGTAGCTAGTTGTAGAAAGTCACCAGGTAGCTGGTCTGCAGCTAATGTGCAGGGTTTTCATTTAAAGAGTAGTGGTTTTACATGGCTAGTTTGAATTGGTTTGAGATGGAGAAGGGGAACCTTATTAATGGAAGCTTCTGCTATACTCAGAGGTGTATTGGGGGGTTTATTGAGTAGAGAGGATATAGACGTGATAAAGTGGAAGTTAAATTGTTCTGCTATACAGACATTTTGGTCGGTTAGTGTTGGGGCAGGGGTAGTAGGTTTTCCTGGGGAAAGAAGGAGATTAATTGTTTGCCAGAATCTTTTAGGGTTGTTCTAGTATTTTAGCTGATTGGCTTGGAAGTAGGCTTTTTTGTCTTGTTTAATTTTTTTTGGTTGGTTTCTTAGTTGCTGATAGGCACAGAGATCCCCCTTATGTTGACTATTTTTGTAGAGAGACCAGGCTCTGTCTCTCTTTTTAGTAAGTAAAGTGTGTCTTTTGATAGCCAAGGAAGTTGCTTGGCTTTCGTGCAAATTTTTCTAGGTGGGGCTAATTCATTAAGTATTTGTAGGAAAGAGCTATTGAAAAATTGAACTGCACTGTCAAGTGGAAGCTATTTCAGTGGTGTCCAATCATGTTGTAGGAGCCTTGAGTTAAATGTTGTTGGTGAGAATTGTTTTTTGTTGCAAATTAAATGAAATGAGATGTTAGAGGATTTTTGTACATTTTTCCAAATCAGGAAGGTAGGGAAATGATCGCTTAATGTGTCTGGGAGACACCCAGCATCATATGTAGTATTAGATTTATTAGTCAATGTCCAGTCAAGGAGGAATTGTCTTTTAGTGTGCTTGCAATGCATGTGGGATGGTTGATTACTTGACTGAAATTAAATAGGTTAACAAAATTAGTTGGTGGGAGGTTGGTAGAGTTGGTGTACCAGTCAAGGTTAAAGTCTCCAAGTATTATTGTTTAATGACTTCAGTTTGTAGAGGCCCATTCAAGTATGTTTTCAATATGCTGGTGGTTTTCTGCAAGGTGGAGCTAGATTGTTATAAGGATAATTGACTTATGGTGATTTAAGTCTAGACGTGTTACTGATATTTCTAAGTTAGGGATGTCAGGTGGGGAAGAGTTGAGTTGTACTAAATTAAGATTTCCTTTAAATAATATGGCAATGCCACCTCCACGTTTAGTTACTCTATCAGTTTTAAGGATGGTATATCCACTAGGTAGGAGTTCTTCAGATTTAATATGAGGCTTAAGCCAAGTCTCGGTAATGACAAATATGTCGGGGGAGTAGAGGGCTATAGTAGCATGAAACTCATGGATTTTTGTTTATTAGGCTTCTCAAGTTGGCATTGATGATGAGAAGGTCAGATTTTCTGGCTTTCATAGGAATGAGGCAGTTAGGACTGGAGTTATTTGAGTTATCTGTGCTAGAAGTTGGGTGGGTGGAGATGTTGAAAGCCTGGAGAGTGTTGGGCCTGGATTAGGATGGATGTCACATTAAAGTTTGATATGGGTAAAGCAGTGGAGGGTAAGACATTTTAATTTAGAGTATAACTTGTGATACATAAGTAGGGTAGAAACAGATGTATGGGTTTGAAAATATCTAAGAGGGAAGAGGAGAGTTGGGGAGTTTTTAAAGAGGTATGGGGAAATGTAAATAGTTGGCTTGCTCTGATGGCAATTGTAATAGAAAGGTAAAGTTGGAGAGTTGTACCTTGGGGAAGGGTAAATTGTGTGGAGGTAGTATAAAGGGAGAGCAGTAGCAGGGGAATCAGGATGAGGAGAAGTGTAGTGGATTTTGTGTATGAGCTTATAAAGAGTGTAGACATAGCTAAGGATGTGAGTATGATGAAACTGAGGGTAATAGAATTGTGTCATAGGCAAGTTAGGAAAAAGACCTAGATGAGGGGTAAATAGTAGGAAAGGATACTATGATAGTGTTGTGAGGAGGGATAGTCAGAAAGGAGCAGAAATGTAGACTGGGGAAAATGTGAGAGGTTGAAGAGAAGAGATACCTGTAGGGGAGAGAATATGGTAAAAAAGTAGTGGGAGATGTGAGTGTAAGTAGGTATGTTGTAGTATTAGGAGGGAGGGAGGGTTTCGTTACAGTTAAAATAGAATATTTACTGGATGCTAAAAGTGGGTGTGGTTGTTGTGGAGGGGCTGGCTAGTTTTATCTTACAGGGAAGTGGGGGGGGGTGGCGGTAGGGTAGGGGAGCAGAGTGAACCTGAGCATAGAGAGTGCGAAGTGGGGCCACCCAGGATGAGAGACAGGGCAGTGAGAGACAATCAGTCACTCACAGTGAAAAGGCCAAAAAGGTGGAGTATGAAGGATGAGAACAAGAAAAGAAGAGGAAGGGCAAAGAGAGAGCTTAGAGAGAGAGAGTGAGAGAGAGAAAAAGTTAGGAGGAAAACCTCTGTTTGCAGAGTGGCAGTGTGCTGGATGATGGGCTAGATAAGGAAGTAGAAGAGCAGAGAAAAAGAGCCACTGACATAAATGAGGGAGGTAGATAGTAAGGAAAATGGACACAGAAAAAGGTTTGGTTGGGAGCGCAGGAAGAGGATACAGATAGTGAGGCAATGACTAGACACAGGTGTGAGTGAAATAAACAGAAGCAGGCTTGGAGCAGGGCTGGACAGAGGGTGTAGAGAATGACAGAAACCCAGGGCAGTTATGAAATAGGTGGGCTAGGAATAGGCTGCTGGGGTCCTTTACCTTAAGGCTGTGCACCACCAGGTTTGAGCTGACTAGGTCTAGTAAGCACAGCTATTTATCTAGTAACCATTCAGTATACACATGCATGTACTGTTCGAAGAGGCTTTAGCTGGTGGTAGTAGGGAGAAAGCGGCAGGGTCATCTTGGATTCAGTACGTTCTCTGGAGAATTCCCGAGATTAAATGCTCAGGGGCAAAGGCCAGAGGAACAGATTAATGAGCTGGAAGGTAAAAAGTTAAGAGTAAGGGAAATTGTATAAAGCAGGAAGGCAAATAGTATGGTGGATTCACAATGCAATAAACACAAATTAGGCATTAAATGAACAATCAGCACAGCCCCTCTATAACAAATTAGATCAATGCAGTGTTTACAGCAGTTTCATATCTAAAACTAGGACACTAGTTTTATTTGGGAGCAGTAAAATACATTGGACTAAAATAAAGCACTTATGCATCAAATATACTGGTAAAGCACAGGCAGATATACAAGGTCTTTACCAAGCAGCAGTCTTAGTCAATATTTCACATAGCACATATTAGGTAACTTAGCTGTAAAAGGTAAGAGCGGCGATTTTATCCTATATACCATGCTCTTTAAGACTAGTACCATTAACAACGCTGCATGTATAAACCTAAAACTTCCACTGTTGTACTATAAAAGAGAGAAATGCTTTATATCCTACAAGGTTCTGCACACACGTTCTTACTAGCAGCATGTTCATTAATGTGTAGATAAGTAACAAAAAGCAATCTGGCTGAGTAAGGTTAGCTGTTTCTTTGCAGCATAATAGCTAATAGTTTGTCCGTCATGCTATGTATGTACATTGTTATGCCTGTAGGTAACAAACAATATCAGACCGAAACAAGGCTAGCAACCTTTGGCCATATTATACAAAAGCATAACCTTGTGCTTTGTATTTGTAGCCATAATAAGTATGTGTGGCTATTGATCTTTCTGGTTGCGCACCCCTATAGTAGCAATTGTATAGAAGCAACTATGCACTCAAGCTTACGACTTCACTGGTAGCCATTGTAAAATGCTGAAAGAGCATATAATTTAACAATAAAACATAGCAAAAGAACAGCCATGGTAAAAAGCTGAAAGGGCATATAATTTAACAGTAAAACATGGCAAAAGAACAGCCGTGGTAAAAAGCTGAAAGGGCATATAATTTAACAGTAAAACATGGCAAAAGAACAGTAGCTAGATCTAGTGAGAGGGTGGGAGCACATGCTTATCGGTAAAGGCAGCACGAAACAACGCTACGGTGGAAAGCAATACATATTCAAGTAATAAGTTCAGCAGTCAAAAACAATGCAACAGCATATATAAACCCTGCACTCGTATACGTTAGAAGGCTGCTTGATATATTTTGTTAATCACACTTACCTGGCGAATGCTAACCTATGGAAAAAAACACAGGGACACCCAGCAGCAGGGATGACTATAAAGGGAGAGAAAAAGACACGAGAGGCTTACACCCAGGACGAGAGACAGGGCAGTGAGAGACAGTCACTCACTCACAGTGAAAAGGCCAAAAAGGTGGAGTATGAAGGATACGAACAAGAAAAGAAGAGGAAGGGCAAAGAGAGAGCTTAGAGAGAGAGAGAATGAGAGAGAAAAAGTTAGGAGGTAAACCTCTGTTTGCAGAGTGGCAGTGTGCTGGATGATGGGCTGGATAAGGGAGTAGAAGAGCAGAGAAAAGAGCCACTGACATAAATGAGAGAGGTAGACAGTAAGGAAAAGGGACCCAGAAAAAGGTTTTGTTGGGAGCGCAGGAAGAGGATACAGAGAGACAGTGAGGCAATGACTACGCACAGCTGTGAGTGAAATAAACAGAAGCAGGCTTGGAGCAGGGCTGGACAGAAGGTGTAGAGAATGACAGAAACCCAGGGCAGTTATGAAATAGGTGGGCTAGGAATAGGCTGCTGGGGTCCTTTACCTTAAGGCTGTGCACCACCAGGTTTGAGCTGACTAGGTCTAGTAAGCACAGCTATTTATCTAGTAACCATTCAGTATACACATGCATGTACTGTTCGAAGAGGCTTTAGCTGGTGGTAGTAGGGAGAAAGCAGCAGGGTCATCTTGGATTCAGTACGTTCTCTGGAGAATTCCCGAGATTAAATGCTCAGGGGCAAAGGCCAGAGGAACAGATTGATGGGCTGGAAGGTAAAAAGATAAGAGTAAGGGAAATTGTATAAAGTAGGAAGGTAAACAGTAAGGTAGATTCACAATGCGATAAGCACAAATTAGGCATTAGATGAACAATCAGCACAGTTCCTCTATAACAAAGCTAGATTTTTGGAGCTCAGGCAGGCTACATGGCAAAGAGGAATAAATCTCTAAGATCCAGATGACCCAAGTTTAAACAGCACTGAAGGAGCTGGCTGTAGGGAATGGAAGTGACAAACTTATAGCAGATCACCTATCAGTAGGGGGAGGTGGGGGATGATACAATGTCCAGGGAATATGGCCTTGCTAGTTTTAAATAGTGAGTATATGGAATGTCTAGCCCTACGATACATTCACTATCTCTACAAACCTCTAAAGCCTAGAATATGACCTGGACACCCCATACTTGATTAGCAGCTAGGAGACTGAAAGAGATGGGCAGCAGCATCAGTAGGTGTGAACAGTAAATGATGGCTCAGTAACCCAGGGGAGTGGCTTATAGCTGTTTAAACTTATGCAATAGGGGCTTGCTAGTGAAATAACCATAAACCAGATAAGTGGGCTTGGCAAACCAAGATGGCAGTTGCAAATTGCATTAGCGTGTTGGTGGGCACCAAAAAGGCACAGTAGGATGAGGATGCTCATAGCAGCTTTCAAGGTGCAAGGTTAAGTTATAAACAGAAAAAAAATCTAAATTACAAAATGGATGACAGTCTCTGTGATTAGCTGACATCCTGCAAGGAAGGAATAAGATGATGGTCATCAGGCAGAGTGAGACAGAACACAGAGAAAACATTTGGGGGTGGAAGCATGCACATACAAATCACAGTAATGTAAATAGATATGTCAGCTACTGAGAGCCGGAGCTACGAGGATTAGAGCTGTCCCTATCGCCTGCATCTTTAGATATCAGTGAGGACATGGCACAGCTCCATGGCCACCTGTATAATTGGCTCTCCAGCTTGCTCTCACTCATGCACTGCGGACTTTCCAGTGGAAATGCAATGAATGGAGTCAAGACCAATATGAGGAGGCCTTATGGTTGGCATTCATGAAAGAAAAATACGTAGAAAAAGGGCTGATGAGCCCCAGTCCAGCTCATTTCTCACACATCTTTTAATGTTAGCACCCTCCTTTAACACAACCCCTCTCTCATCACCAGTGTTTTGCTGTCCCTTCTAACCATTTCTGCTCTTTCTGCTGCATCTTTCTAATCAGGCTTCTCCCAAACCACTGACCATTTTTTCTCTCTTTACATTTGGGTGAAGTCTTGACCTGAGTAAGAGTCATTCTCATTATGTGAACAGGTTTTTGGTTCATCACATGTATGACCCCTGCTTTTAGTGGATGGTTGGCAGACTTGTACAATCAGATAATTTTTGTTCTGACCTTCAGGCAGTCCTTAAAAACTGGCTCAGTGATCACATGCAGCAATGTTTCCTTGCAATAAGTTCTGCGACTGGTGGGTTGGTACTGACCCCATTTCCATTAATTATTTTTGCTTGGTCACTATAACCTGTACCCCATGCTATCAGTATAAAAAAAAAAAAGTGTCCTGTTTGATTAGCAGCCTGGCATTGCAGGTGCTAAGCAGGGTGGTGCAGGATGGAATGAACATGGCCTGCTTTCCTCTACCAGGACATATGGAGGGCTGTCTGCATTAGGAAGTAAACTGACATGGGGTGAATCCCTGGTGGAGATCAGGGAAATCATCACTTGTGCTTCTGATGGTGGGACAGAGTTACTTGAAGGGAACACCCCTTGCAGAAGTGAGGGGTGTGCCTCAGCTGTCAGCCCATTATATATCATATCTCAGTTCTTTGTAAATTGCATGCAGGGGATAGGATGCAGTCAGGAAAAGCTGAACCATTCCTGATGGCTGCCTAAATGACAGCCTCTCCAGTCAGTCACTCATCCTTATAATGGGGAACAAATGGGTCAATTGCTGATGGTCAACATGCAGTTGTCAGGGCCAAATAAATGTGAAATATATGCATACATATACATAAACACACACACACACACACATATATATATATATATATATAGTTACATTTATATATATATATATATATATATATATATATATATATATATATATATATATATATATATATATATATATATATATATATATATAGAGCTGTGTGTGTGGTGAACTACAAGTGCAGGTGTGCTACTATCTCACAATACACCTGTTTATTGCCACCTACTCAAAAAAGTAAGTGCTCTTACCTCCATAAGCTTAATTACCTTTATCCTACACAACCCCCCCCCCCCACAAACATTAACTAAACAAATTTGAACTCTCATCCTTATGACTGACAAGGATGAAGGTGAAGAAACTGCTGGGAGGGAGCGCATCAGATGTCTTCACCCAAACTCAGTGTTTACGTCCTTCTCTGTAATAGGGCACATTCTTATTATATTAAAATGACACTGTTAAGAACAGTGCTGCATTTTGTGAAACTGTCAAAGTCAAGCAAGTCAGTTTGTTTCTTGAAAGGAGTTACCCAAGAGAAATGGGCGAATTATAAAGTAACCAAGTTTCTTATCACAGGACCACCAGATATATACCTATTCAACACGATTTTACAGACAGTAAAAGTTAATTACCTATCGGTGTACCATGATCCATTTACTTGGATCTTTTTGGTAGCCTCACTGGAGAGCAAAATTATTTAATTGAATTACATGGTAATATTAGGAAACAGGGATATGACTGAAACTCCTGCTAATATCTGAAATTCATAAATGAAAAGTATATTACTTTGTAATACTCAGTGAAAAATCCTGTACAAATCAACATTGCCAATTACAAAGTAAAAGACACCTTTCCTTATGCTGCATATACATAGTTTGATTTTATATAATCTTCCCCTTTTTGTAGTGTGACTAACTCTAACAATATTTTTGTTCCTTCAGGACACTTTAATGGTTAGACTAAAGGTATACGGTGTTCAGTCAGACGAGGCAGTGTCTATGTTGGAAGTCACAGCTAAAAATGTTACTGCAAGTTTATGAGTGTAGCTATGCCATTAAACATAAAAAATGACAGAAATGCTCTTAACAAGCATGTAACAACTTTTGTTAATTTCAAGGTTACAATTTCATGTGCTTGACAACGTCATTTTGAATGATAGAAATGATGATACGCGAGGGAACTTTTCTGGAATTTTTATTTAAGAGCAACTTTTCTCCAGAAATGCAGTATTAAATGTGTCTGAAGTTTAATGTCTATTAGATAAAGTAAATACTGTTATTTATTTATTATTTATTTATTTGACATTTGTTTACCAGGATGGTCCATCTGGGTTACATTACCTGTTTTCAGTGGAGGCCTGGGGAAAAAAGCTCTACATTTATAACGTGTTTACAATTTGCAACATTTATGCTTTACATACATACATAGATGCATAAATTTGCAACATTTTTATTTTATTTTATTTTTTTATTTTACATTTGTTGACCGGAAAGTCCGACTGGACACATGTCCATTTTCAGCGGAGGCCCGGGAAGAAAAGCTCCAAACATTAATTTCTTTACAATTTGCAACATTTAGGCTTTACCTACATGCATACATAGCTTTGCCACATTTGGGGTTTATAAATATATATATATATATATATATATATATATATATATATATATATATATACACACACACACACACACACACACACACACAATTTATAATGATACAAGGACATTTGTGGATTACATGCATACATGGTTTGGAATAATCATTATTGAGATGAGAGTTATTTGGCAAGATTGTACATTGTAATAATATCACAGCTGAGGAAAGAGATATGCTATAACTGTAAGTTGTTATTATCATTAATACAGAAGGAGAAAGAATTATATATTAGCTATTAGTTGTTAGTTGTTTCTTATTTTTATCGTTAGTACAAAAGAAGAAATAATTGTACCATAGTTGTTGACTGTTGGATTACTTTCAATGGAGGTATTGAGAAATTTGTAGAATAGAGAGATTCTGTAGATGAGTTGTAAGTGTGTGAGGTTAGTGTACTAAGTGGAAGGTAAACTAAAATGTTTGGGGAGGGTTAGCCTGGGGTTAGGATGTGCAATGGCCATGATTTGTCTAGGTGTTTTTTTAAGGAGACTTTAAAGAGAGTTGGGCTAGGAGTCAGTTGACATTTTATTTTTTGTTGTTTAATATTAGAATATGTAAATACTGATTGCTGATTTATGATTATGCAATATTTGTAAAAATTTTAAAAACATGTAAGACAAATTTGATTTTTTTTAAAGAAATTTCTAATAAAAGTGGAATGAAAATGCCAAAGAAATTGTAGTGCTGGTATTCTGAATTCTGTTTTTGGTCGTTAAGTAATGTTTTTTTACATGCCTACTCGTGTTTATGAGAAGATTTTAATGGTATAATAGATTTTTTTTTTTTGTGGCTGTCTTTAATGGGGCTGCAATATTTAGTTTGTATTTTGCATTGCAGGATTTGAGCTTTCTTATGAGAACTTTACACATCTTTTAAATATTACCATTAGAGGTTAGAGGGGGGCATTTAAGTATGTTATTCAGGATTAGAAGTTTCTTTCTTTTATTGTACTATTTTGTTTATATAAGGATGCCTATTTATTCCATTTGCCTTGGAACATATGCTTATGGGTACATGTGTCTTTATGCTGGAATTCAGATTAGAACACAAGTCTGTGGTATAATTGCTTGCTTTGGTGACCAGGTCCACAAGGGGAGGAGAATGTTTACATTTCAGAATGTCATGAGACACGGTAAGCGGAATGGCTTCAGAGATGTCCCTGAAAACAGTTTTATTTGTTATAGGCTTGGGTCCTAAAAGTAAATGTGAGAGCCAGGTGGTCTGACTTGACCACTGATGGAGAGACTTTAGATGTGCAGCAGAAATATATAATACTAGTAAGGATGAGGTCAAGCAGGTTTGTGATGCTAGATGGAAAAGCATTATCTTGTCCAAGGAATTGTGGCTAGTAAATGTTATGAAATGCTGTGCATAATTGCTTTTGTGCATGGTATGTCCAATCCAATTCAGAAATGTTTAATTTAATTCAGCCTGTAATACTGTATTTTATTCCATGTTTAAGGATTCACATTGGACTAGGAAGGCAGCCTGGGTAGTGGGAGATGTAGATTTCAGTGATATATAATTTGATTTATTTATGGACAAAAACATGTCTAGCAGTTGAAGGACATTATTAGGCAGGTTTTGGCATTAGACAATGAGAATTTGGATGACTACGGATGCATCTTTGTCATCTTAAGATGTTTTTTGTAAATGATAAGTACAGAGCCTGTCTAGAGACGGAACAACTTCACAACATCTAAACTAAGTTTTAGTGACTGTATAAATAGGTATGCATGCCAGGCTCCAAGTTTAGGCAATTTGTTGTTTCGATTCCTAGTACTAATCAGCACCAGATTTTAGTAGTCTGAATTAAATTTAAGCTAGAAGAGGACGAACACTGACTTTACTTAAAAAGTCACCATAGGTGCATGAAACACTTTTGCAAGAATAATAAAGTCCTGCAGAGACAGGTGCAAGCCATCACTGCTGAAACAAGTAAGACTGTTCACTATCTCCTCTCATGCTGACATATAGTGGACTCACTTGGAGTGACAAGAATTCTCCAGCCGAATACTGAAGTCCATCACTTTCTTTTTTTGTTCTGGTATCATTCACAGTGATGGCTAGATGCTGTTCAGCACTTGTTTTTTCACGGATTCTGTCACATACATACAGGAGGGTAACCATGTCTCTTTTTATCACCCCCTTGATCAACCACCTAAGATCATTCATCCTCCTAAGGTAGTGATCTGACCATATGCACATTTAAGTGGAAACTGATTTATAGGGCCTCATGATATTCCAAATCCCAGCTCCCAAGAGGAAGGTGACCATCACCCTGCCCTTACTCAGCCTAGTGAATGGGATATGTGTATGACTAATAGCTGACCATTGTCTTAGCTCACAGCATTCTTGGATGGCCTTAGGGGTTGGGCATGATGCTTAGGTGACCCTTGTTTATGATAGGATTTGTGTGTGTGTGTGTGTGCACTGAGGTTGGAGATGGAAGCATATGGTGAGGTGGAGGTATGACTACATGGCTGAAGTCTCTGGTTTAAGCGATGCCTTGGAGGCCTTAGGACTTGACCACATATAGGTTTATTTCAGTATTGGGATGTAGTGGAGTTTGACAATGCTGTACACTGACAGTCTTCATGGTGAGGTCAGCCTTCATTTTGAGCAAATATGAATACCTGTCACTAATGGACTGTGTGAATGTTAAAAGCATACAACTGCCAGTATTCTTAAAGCAGATGCCACTCTGCTTCCAGATGCCTAATCCTAACAGATTGGCAATAAATGAAGTAAGGGCAGACTGTCATTCCATAGTGGGTGAGTTTTGCTTTAGAACAAGGGAAAGTAAATATTCTGTATCTGATATGAAGAGAGATGGAAATATGCTATATGGGGATTACCCTCAAAAAAGCTAAAGGAGGGCTGTAGCAAGAATGACTTAGAATAATTAAGTACATAGGTATGTGATACACACAGATTGTCTTAACAACAGAATCCCTGTAGCGAAAAAGAATCAAAGAGACCCAGCTACACAAGAATATCAAGATACCAGGGTATCTGGGACCCATCTGCAATTTCAGAGAGCAGGCTAAATAAGGGTTCCCAGGGTACAGGACACCAGGGTACCTGTGCATTAATCACACAGCGGTAATACTGATCCCTAAAACAATGCCAAAAACTAGACACACAGGACTATGAAGCAACATCACTTGGTTTAATTCAATACAGAGAAAAAGTTGCCAGTCTCACATTATATCTAAGATTTAGGAGGCAACTGATCTTTTTAGTTATGAATATCTGAGGTCTGTCAAGATGTATGATATATTTAGTTAAATATATGCCAAATGTTGCATTATATTCAATAATGGGTCTGATAAGATATGAGTAAAGGGGAATTAAGACTTCTTTGGATGCCTTTGAATATTAGAAGCCAAGTAAGACTTTCTTTCCAAAGCACTGTGGAGACATGATGGTCAAATGATAAGGAATTACCAACAAGAGTACCCAGATCCCGTACAATAGTGTCTGATTAGAGGGTGCATCTCTTATACTGTAAGTGGAATTGTTTTGTTTAGCAAAATGAACTATGCTCATTTTTTAGCATATAATTTGATGCCATTCTCTCTGCTCCAATTGTTAAAATGATCTAAACCACTTTGGAGCAATTGTGAGTCAGATGAAGATCAAATAGCAACACTCAATTTAAAATCAACTGCAAACTTAGTTAACTGTAGGCCAGAATTTCTGAGAAATATATGCCATATAGGAGAGGTCCCAAAACTGAGCCCTGTGGCACACCACTGGTTTTCATTTCAGAAGTGGTACCTGCTACTTGAACCACACAGGTTCTGTTAGATAACTAATTAGCTATCCATCACAAATTATTTGGATTTATATTCAGATTTACAAGTCTATCAACAATGCTTGCATGGGGAATAGTGTCAAAGGCTTGGCCAGGTCTAGATATGCTGTAGGCACTGCATAACCCTTATCCACTGTTTCAGTTACTTTTTCAAAGAAATGAATGAGGTTAAAGAGGCAGGGCCTTCCTTTGGTAAAGTCAAATTGATGAGTGTCCAGTGGTGAGAAATGTTCAATGTCCTGATTAATGATGTCTGAGATAATGCACTCCATAGCTTTATTTATGTAGCCAGTGTGACTAATGGGTCTGTAGTGACCAGGGTCCATGCTTGGGCCATCCTTGTATGATGGCATTACAATAGGCTTCAGGAATGTAACCAGTGGAGAGGCTTAGATTAAAGTGTTTAAGTAGGGGTTCAGAAAGGTCATATTTGGCACTGATAATCAGGCAACCTAGTATGTTGTCAGGGCTTATGGATGAAGTATTCTTAGTTTTGAAAGAGCTAGTATAAATCAGAGTCAAAACATAAGCGGTAGCCCAGGTTGTAAAAATGGCCCCTCTGGAGATGGGGAGAACAAACTAGCTAATTCAGAAATTCTCACTTACCCTCTGTGGAGGGTTAAGCCTAAAAAAGTATGAGGACCACCTCAGGGTAGTCGCATGGTTGGAGCTAGGACTGCCTGAGGTGGTCCTTTTAAGGAGGCCCTTACCTCCTTCAGAGCAAGGAATATGTAATTTGGTATACACTATTTTAATAAATTATTTGATAAGCATGGAGCATTTTTCTTGTTTTTCTTTCCAATTAATTACATACTTTTTGGGGCCAATCACCCCAAAGCTGTAACTTAGAACAGGAAAGAAAATTGATGTATAGCTTGGACTTTGTTTCTAGATGTCAAAGCAGATTTCAATATTAGTTTTAGTCTTCTGAAACATTTCTTGCTAAGATTTATTTTTGTGTGCTCATCTGTTCTAAAATATTTGTACATGCACTCCTGCTCAAGTTCCTTTATTTCACAGTCCTTTTCCAGGATATTTTCTTGGTGCTCCAGCTTTCCTGTGTTTAAATGTTACTTTTGCACATTTATTAAGACTAAAAGTAATTCTTATATCATCTAAGAACATTTTAACTATTTGTTGTGCTTTCAACTCCTTATTTGATTAACTATCTGATTGTAAGAAATCCACAAAAAGTAGATGAGATGTTTTTGATCAAGGTTGGTTTCTGGGAGCTAAACTATAATCATAACCTAATCTGGTAAATAAGCCACTTACTGGGTTAAGGAAAAGACAAAACAACAGTGGTGACAAAGAATCACCCTGAAAGATTCCCCTTTGAAATGTTTCTCCCTGGGATAATAATATCCCTTTTGTCATGGCGTAACTGCAGTTTGGATTGCCACCGTCTCATGGTTGCTGTAATGAAACTGATCAATGTAAGTTATATCTTATACGTCTGTAATCATTCCGTTATAAACGAATGTGCTATGCTGTCAAATGCCTTTTCGTAATTTATCCATGCCATACTTAGAGTTACCCCCTTTTTATAACTCTCCTTTATGTCTTTGATTGGCAACAAATTATCCTTATTTTATATGCATTTCTTTTGTTACCTTTTTAGCCTGTTGTTATAATTGATTTTTTTAAAAATGACTATAAACTCTGCCTGCGTCAAGTCAGTTCCAGTATATAAATTCTATATTGTTAGAAGGCAAGTTATTGTTCTATATTTTTTAGGACAACTTGCAGGTTCACTCTTTAGGATGAGTATCATTTTTCCTGCTGTTAACTAGGGGGGGGGGTGTCTGTTTGAGATGCACATATAAGAAATTCTTACTCAGGGCTAAATCTTTGTGTAAAGAGGTTAGTAATTTTAGCCAGAAATTGGGTACTGCATATGGGCCAGGGGTTTTCCAGTACAGAGCTTTTCTTAATTTGGTTTTAATATCTCTGGCTTTTATTTCTTCCCATTTCATATCCAATGCATTAGCGTTCCTTACTCTTTCTTTTAATTCTTCTATCCATTCAGCATCTTTGTTGTGTTCAAGTGGGTCTTCATGAATATTTTCCTTTTTTATTTATTTTACTTTTGCTTTGCAACAGCCATATACATAGAACAATGTCAATTCCCCTTATGTCACTGGAGAAAAACATTTAAAGGAATCCCAAATGGAAAATCACTAAAGCAGTTCCCGTAGACCCAAAGTCATCAGAGAATAGCACAGATAGTAAAGTAATCGTAACAGCTGTAAAGAAATAGTAAAGTAATCATAACAGCTGTAAAGAATCAAGTTCAGATGCCTAGGACAGTCTGGTAGTGGTGTTGTGAAGGCCAGGGTGCCTTGATCGAATAGGATGAAAGCCATACAACGGCTGATGATTTTAAAACCTTACTTTTCTATTCCTACTAACAATTTAAAAGACATACTTTTTTTTTTTTTTTTTTTTTTAATCTTTATATTATTCTCATGTGGTCCCAAAATACAGCAGTTAAGTCACATTAAGATAAATAAGTGTGGCAGATAGGCTGTTTTCTATATATTTTCAAGAACAATCAGGCCGCCTTTTCAGTGTTTTGTTCTGCCCATATTAGTGCAACCATCAATGCTGTCTTTGAGGCTTCCCTGATTTAACAATTGATATTTTCAATACACAGCTTTTACCTTCAGTCTTTCATATTTCAGTCTACTACAGATATGAAAACGATTGTCCCCATGTTATGATATGGAATACATATACATTTAGCTTATCTTTTTTTTCTTTTTACGCAATCCTATGATATAACTATGATAGAATAAATGCTGTCCTATTACTTATCTAAGTTTCATCAATAGTCTGAATGAAAAAAGAAATTCCAGCACAAAAGCACACACACAAAACCAGATATAGATATGCGTGTGCGCGCGCGCACACACACACACACACACACACACACACACACACACACACACACACACACACACACACACACTAAGCAAGGAATAGTTTTATGCAGTGGATTAATTATCATCCGTTAAACTTGAAATAAGAAGCTGTGTTTTTCTACATAATATTGTCTTAGCTAAAAACTTTTAAGTTAAAATAATATTTCTATAACTTTGAAGTATTTATGTGGGAGGATTAAAATGAGTCATTTATTCAATTACGTCAAACTATTAGATGTTTTGAATTAATAAAGAAGACATTTTGCAAAGAACATTGAGTCTATTATTTTTGTTTTGAAAATGTCATTTTGCAAAGGTTTTCACTTTTTATCAAATAATGCTTCAACATAATTATAAATATAGTAGTTTGTGTCCTTTCATAGGTCATTGTCAGAAATATGGAAAAAAAACAATTTCATAATTACAATAAAGATGAGTATATGACTAATCTGATCCAATCGTTATTTTTACGCTATTGTCTATTTAAATAACATTTGTTTCAATCATCATTTGATCCCATAAAATAGCTTAGCAGTTGGCAATCTCCTCCCAGGGCCTATTTACCGATATGCATATATGTATATATTCATCAGTCATAGCTCTGTTTGAAAATAGAAAGAGCAATGCACAATGTCAAAGCATCCCATTCACATAACAAAAAGACTGACTTGAATATGCTTATTCAGATCATTTATGCGAATAATATGATATCTGTGAGTTTCTTAGAATGCTGAGTAAATTGGTGATTTAAAATATCAGTGCTTCCATTGCTGAGTCCCAAAATGTGGAGACAGAATGGCTAGAAATCTGGACTTACATATACTAAATCTGAGATTGCCTTTTCTCAGAAAATTCACTTTTCTGTGAGGTATAGCAATCTCAAGAATTGCAATTTGTAAGTTCAGTGGGTTTCGGGAGATTGATGTCCACATCAGGGGTACAGCAGTACTTCCATCCATCCATCCATCATCAATCCCTTTTTTCCATTTTTGCACATGAGGTTGGGGTGACAATCATCTTGTGCTGAGGTTTATACCACAGGGTGGTTAGGCCTTCTCCAGTAATACATTTGTACCACTCACTTGCACGCACGCTCATCTATGGCATCCTCGGCTGGGGTGCCATCTGTGCGGAGTCTTCATGTCCTCCCTGTAGTCGCATGGGTTTCCTCTGGGTGCTCCGGTTTCCTCCCACATCCCAAATATATGCTGTAGGTGGATTGGACACTCTAAATTGGCCCTAGGTGTGAGTGCGTGCGTGTGTGCCTTCTGTGGAAGGTTGGGCACCGGGCTGACAACTCGACACTGTAAAACTCCACTGCCAATCATGAGCGGACAAATGATCTGCTCTGGCAACCCCTAACCGGGAAAAGCTGAAAGAAGAAGAAGAAGAATCCACCTACTGCATGTCTTTGGAATGTGGGTGGAAACTGGAGTGCCCAGAGGAAACCTAGTTGACCACAGGGAGGGCATGCAGAGTCCACACAGAAGGCACCCCAGTCAAGAATTAAACCTGAGAATCTCTTGCTGTGAGGTGACAACACTAACCGCTGCACCACCGTGGCCACCCCCACCACCATGACCAGATGTCCCCCTATATAAAAAAGAAGTTAAAAAGAGAGAATAATATTCAATATTTATACTTCTCCAATAATTTTGGTCTTTTTTTTGGTCACAGGACTCAGCAATGGATGTCTTGAGATTTACATAAGGAGCAGAGTAAATAAAATATAAATACTGATGATATGTGACAAACTTCCATGAGATCTTTAATTAGAATCCACCCACTTGAATAAATTTGCATCGCATGAATGTAACTGGCTCAGTAGCTTGTAAGCTACATACACCCAATGTCTTACATCCCTTTATTTATCTGTGTATTAATCTGGTTTTCCATTTGTCTTTCTGTTCATGTATGTATATGTGTATGTAATTATTCATCTGTCTGCCTATACTTTTATCAACCTACCTAGCCATTTGTTTATGCCATCTCTTATGGCATAGAGGGATAAATCCCTGACTATGAAGCAGATATTCTATAAGCAACTTGCTCACCTGTTACAGGAGTAGAATGACAAGGCTTTGCTTGCTTGGCTCGGTTTCAATAAAAGAATTGCAGAACATGCTTGGATCACAAGCTTACTATCTGAATTAATGGCAGAG
The DNA here is from genome assembly GCF_019279795.1 of Protopterus annectens. NCBI lineage: Eukaryota > Metazoa > Chordata > Ceratodontiformes > Protopteridae > Protopterus > Protopterus annectens. The sequence continues at coordinate 831,482,325 of NC_056749.1, forward strand.
ACCAGGTAGCACATGGTACATTCACAATGAGGTGAGACTGCTGCCTGCATCATGCCCAGAGATGTGGATGTTTTATCATATAAAGCTACTGTGTGCCAAACCAATGGACTGGTATATGAATGCATAATACATTTAGTGTTCAGGGTCTGCCTACCAGTCTGTGAAAATCACACAGCCAGATGCAGTAGGAAGACTAAATCCTCATCGCTCCACTGTTTGCTGTTCAAATAATGTTTAGCCCTTGCAGTTGCCTAGTTTAGGCTCTCTCCTAGAAAAGAAAAGAATTGAAACTTGTCCATGAAATGAGACACTGCAGAACTTGGCTGCATTACCTTTGGTCTGGTAGCTATCCATCAAAGGATAGAGCTGGGACTTGATCCAGTAGCCAGTGGGCATGGGGGGGGGGGGGGGTGTTAGATGGAGTTGTCTGAAAGAACAATGAATGAAGTCAGCACTGGCCCTACTTCTTTTTACCCACTATAATAGAACTATCCTAAATGGCTTGTAAGATAAATGCCCCACTGCACTAAAAAGAAATAAGGTCATAATGTTCTAAGAAATATAAATGTTCAGACTAATTGGCCATCAAGAAACACTGATTCCATAATATAAGGTTCAAATTTATTATCTCTTGCCCAAGCATAAATATTTTTCTTATAATTATCTAAAGTAGTTGACTGAAGAATTTCATTAGGTATGCTATTCCATAAAACTGTCATGGAGTTTGCTGCATATAAATATCTTAACCTCATTTTACATAAATAAGTCTTAACATTTCTTATTATTGTGCTTTAGCGTTTATCATTTTTCTACATCTCCATATTAAATAAGATTTGCATTTTATCATTATGAAAGGTTTTATACACTAAAATAAATTTTCTTCTTATATGCCTATAGCTTAAGTAATAAATATTTATGTATTTACATCTGTCGCTGTATACAAGACCTTTTACCGCAGTTATTCTTTTAGTGAATTTACGTTGAACACTCTCAAGCGTTTTCACCTGCCTGTTAGTGTAAACACAGAATATGCCATTTTGTTCTATGATAGGTATTATATACATCTTTTAAACTGTAATAAAGCAATTCATATTGCTGGTGTTTACATTCTTCAGTAAATAGCCCATGAATTTCATAGTGTTTGTACTGATCTGATTTACATATGTTCTTCTAAATGAAAACAATCTGAAGTAACAGTAATACCCAAATCTTTATCCTGGTCAACTTCAGTAAGTTCTATTCCATCTAAATTAATTGGATCCCTCTGTATTTTTGACTAAAATACACAATGTTACATTTGTCTAAACTAAATTTTAAACCCGTAGCAGAAGTCCGGTTACCCAGAGGTAGCCCATGTAGGCATTTAATTCTTCAAAATCTGTATCGTTTGGTATAACAAATCCAAGCTGCAGACATCTGTGCACCTATAGATCCATAGCTTTCTATTTTTGACTTGATTGAAAAGACAGAATTAAATAATATAGGTCCCAACACTGATCACTGTAAAGGTCACACTGATATGGGCGGATAACCAAATAATGTATTCCTGTCCAGGAGCCATTTCATTATCCATCCTACTATGTAGCAGTTAATATTCAGTATAATTAGACTTTTATAAATGGGTGAAAATGGTAAACAGAATAGGCTTTGGCTAATTCTAAGTATATTACATCAGGGACAAATCCTAAATCTAAGGCTGCCATAATCTGTTCTTAAGAACTTATTAAGTTATGAAAAGTAGATATCCCTTTTACAAAATTGAGTGTGATATCACTAATCAAACTACTCGTATTGTTTTTACTCATTAAATCAATCACACAAATTTCAAAGCATTTTCCAGTTGCAGGCCTCAAGCTGATAGTCACATGGTGTTTATTTTCTTCTTTCTCTCCTTTTATAATGTCTGAATAATGTGTGAAAGTTTCCATGATTTAAGAACATTATCATTTTCTAGAAGCCTGTTAAATATGCTATACAATATTTGAATAATTACGGTTTTAATATTACCTAATAGAGACCCTGGGATCGTATCTGGGCCCATCACTGTTTTATTAATTTATTTATCTTTGACCATATTTATAGCAAAACTGGGACATTGACAATACACTGAAATAGGAGTTTCAGACTAATCAGTAGTGTTAGTACAACTATTAACCAAAAAGTGAAGCGCTATTAAATGAATTAACATATTCATATTAATTCTTTTTCATGTAGGATCATTTAGAAAATGAGTTTTGCAATTACTTGTGGCTTTTCTTATTTTATTCTTATAAATATTATTCTTTCTTTTCATCTTCTTTTTGAGTAATTTTGTCAGTTCTTTATTCCACCACATAGGCGTGTAAAATCCTTCCCCAGTTCCATGTTCAGTAGCTAATGTTCTAGTGGACAAAATTTCTTCAAAATTATTATAGCCATAATCTAAGGAGTCTAAAGGAAGATAAGATGACCAGTTTATATCAGTTATACTTTCTATTAGTAAGCAATAATCAATATCACGTATACTGAACTTTTTAATTTTTTTGTTTCTTTATGAATAATGAAAAGTTAAGATCAAAAGTCAAAGATAGGGATTAGAAGCTGAGGCCTAATTTTTAAATCACTTACACTTTCAGGTATTATAGTTAAAATGAAATCCAATATATTTGAACTTCTAGTCCCTAATGGAACCAATTGTGTCATATTGACAAATGTAGTCATGTTAATAAATTCTCTTTCAAATACAAATTTTGCTAGATGATCATTCCATAAAATTCATGGGTAATTAAATCCCCTAAGAATATATATATATATATATATATATATATATATATATATATATAGATATATATATATATATATATATATATATATATACACAAATTTTGCAAGACATATGTATAACTCACTTACCTATCAGATTTGGATTCAGAAAACAGTGGTACTATGTTGTCAGTGATGGCATTAGTAGGTAATTCAATGCAAATAAAGGCCCCAATTTTTCATAAAACCACACCTGCAATAATAGAAAGAAGAGAATTTTGTGAAGGGTGTTGACCCTGCAGGAAGGAGTATGTCATGTCCCTCAGCATTAGGCAGCTATACAGTTATACAAGGGTACCATGCATATAAGTGGAATGTATTAGTAACTCTAGCCATTTTAGGAATGGGTCATGAGATCTGGGTGAAAGTTCCTTAAAATGATTGTGATTATAGAACAGCCTTCGGGGGGGGGGGGGGAATTAGCACTTTTTGGAAGTTTGGGATTCCCAAGACAGGTAACAGGCTAAAGCTTTGACAGGTGAAGTCATAATTATCTACAGAGGACTAAGTCTGCAGGAATGTATTAGGTGAAGTCATAATTATCTATGGAGACCTAAGTGTGTGGGAAGGGATTAGGTGAAGTCATAATTATCTATGGAGACCTAAGTCTGCAGGAAGGGTATAGGTTTAGGCATAATTATCTATGGAGATCAAAGTCTGCTGGAAGGAATTAGGTGAAGTCATAATTATCTATGGAGATCAAAATCTGCTGGAAGGAATTAGGTGAAGTCATAATTATCTACAGAAATCTAAGTCTGTTGGAAGGGATTAGGTGAAGACATAATTATCTTATCTATGGAGACTTAAGTCTGTGGGATGGGATTAGGTGAAGACATAATTATCTATGGAGACCTAAGTCTGCGGGAAGGGATTAGGTGAAGTCATAATTATCTATGGAGACCTAAGTCTGCCGGAAGGGATTAGGTGAAGTCATAATTATCTATGGAGATCAAAGTCTGCTGGAAGGAAATAGGTGAAGTCATAATTATCTATGGAGATCAAAATCTGCTGGATGGAATTAGGTGAAGTCAAATTATCTACAGAGACCTAAATCTGTGGGAATGGATTAGATGAAGTCTTAGTTATTTACAGATACCTAAGTCTGTGGGAAAGAATTAGGTGAAGTCATAATTGTCTATGGAGACCTAAGTCTGTGGGAAGGATTAGGTGAAGTCATAATTATCTATGGAGACCTAAGTCTGTGGGAAAGATTAGCATTTTTACTGGAAAAGTGCAGAACATTTTGGACTGGCATAATATGACAAATTGTAGAAGTGAAAAATTAAGATAACTGGGTTCCATTCAGGTGGGAAACATTAAAAATGCAAAATACTTTGAACGTGAATGCAGACATGAGGATTACAAATAAGAAATCAAGCCAATGAAACATAACAGCAGAATATTCTAGAAAACTATGTTGTGGGTATTATCTCTAAAATTCATTAAGAAAAAAGAAGTGTCAGTGAAACAGCATGTACCACACTCACATCTGATAAATACCAGAGCTTAAAAAGATAGGGAAAAAGAAGATGAATCAGGGTCCAAGAGACCTGGAAAATAGTCCTAGCAAAGCCTGCTCTGGACCTAGAAATGGAAACTAGTTTTAGTGCTTGGTAAAAGTATGTACAGATGACCAAGTTGCTGCCTCTAATATATTTCTAGAGTTTACCCCTTTCCAAAATGCCAAAGAAATAGACAAGGCCCTGCTAGGAGTTGGCCCTGACTTTGCCTGGAAGTGTCTTGTTATGGTAAAGACACTGCTTATCCATTTTTCACTTTCACAGGAGAAAAACAGCTGATCAGAAATCCTGAATTTATTTATTTTACATTTGTTGAAGAGGGAAGAGTGGTTGGGCACAAAGACCCCTGATCAGAGGATGCCTGAGGAGAAAAGCTCCAGTACATGAAGTACAATCAAAATATTTTAAGATATATAATATCAGCAAAGTCAGGCAGAATACGATTAAAATAATTTTTACAATGTCAAAATAGATCATATACCAACTATACACAGAGTAGAAATGCTTCTTATACTAAGTATACTTTGTACAGATATAGTTAAAGAAATAACTATGCAGTAGGATAGATGCCACGGTACAGAGAACTCAGATATTTACAAAGGGTGGAAAGCAAAAGGTTGATTTAATTTTGAGATATAAATGAAATGAGGGTAAAATGTTAAGACAGGCATAGGTAGAAGGTGGGATGGGTAAATACATGTAATAGTTGGTAAGAGAGGAGAGGTGAGCAGAGGTAGAGTAGAAGAGGAAGAAGAAAGCAGAGATGTTATACTTACCCTGGAGAGGTACAGCTACAGAGCCAGGGTGGTTATACTTACCCTGGAGAGGTGCAGCTACAGAGCCAGGGTGGTTATACTTACCCTGCAGATGTACATCTACAGAGCCAGGGTGGTTATACTTACCCTGGAGAGGTGCAGCTACAGAGCCAGGGTGATTATACTTACCCTGCAGATGTACATCTACAGAGCCAGGGTGGTTATACTTACCCTGGAGAGGTACAGATACAGAGCCAGGGTGGTTATACTTACCCTGCAGATGTACATCTATAGAGCCAGGGTGGTTATACTTACCCTGCAGATGTACATCTATAGAGCCAGGGTGGTTATACTTACCCTGGAGAGGTACAGCTACAGAGCCAGGGTGGTTATACTTACCCTGCAGATGTACATCTACAGAGCCAGGGTGGTTATACTTACCCTGCAGATGTACATCTACAGAGCCAGGGTGGTTATACTTACCCTGGAGAGGTACAGCTACAGAGCCAGGGTGGCTATACTTACCCTGGAGAGGTGCAGCTACAGAGCCAGGGTAATTATACTTACCCTGCAGATGTACATCTACAGAGCCAGGGTGGTTATACTTACCCTGTAGAGGTACAGCTACAGAGCCAGGGTAATTATACTTACCCTGCAGATGTACATCTACAGAGCCAGGGTGGTTATACTTACCCTAGAGAGGTACAGCTACAGAGCCAGGGTGGCTATACTTACCCTGGAGATGTACATCTACAGAGCCAGGGTGGTTATACTTACCCTGCAGATGTACATCTACAAAGCCAGGGTAGTTATACTTACCCTGCAGATGTACATCTATAGAGCCAGGGTGGTTATACCTACCCTGCAGATGTATATCTATAGAGTCAGGGTGGTTATACTTACCCTGCAGATGTACATCTATAGAGCCAGTGTGGTTATACTTAGAATGTACATGTACAGAGCCAGGGTGGTTATACTTACCCTGCAGATGTACATCTACAGAGCCAGGGTGGTTATACTTACCCTGGAGATGTACATCTACAGAGCCAGGGTGGTTATACTTACCCTGCAGATGTACAGCTACAGAGCCAGGGTGGTTATACTTACCCTGGAGAGGTACAGATACAGAGCCAGGGTGGTTATACTTACTCTGCAGATGTACATCTACAGAGCCAGGGTGGTTATACTTACTCTGCAGATGTACATCTACAGAGCCAGTGTGGTTATACTTACCATGCAGATGTACATCTATAGAGCCAGGGTGGTTATACTTACCCTGCAGATGTACAGCTACAGAGCCAGGGTGGTTATACTTACCCTGCAGATGTACAGCTACAGAGCCAGGGTGGTTATACTTACTCTGCAGATGTACATCTACAGAGCCAGTGTTGTTATACTTACCCTGCAGATGTACATCTATAGAGCCAGGGTGGTTATACTTACCCTGCAGATGTACAGCTACAGAGCCAGGGTGGTTATACTTACCCTGCAGATGTACATCTATAGAGCCAGGGTGGTTATACTTAGGATGTACATCTACAGAGCCAGTGTGGTTATACTTAGGATGTACATCTACAGAGCCAGCATGGTTATACTTACCATGGAGATGTTCATCTACAGAGCCAGGGTGGTTATACTTACCCTGGAGATGTACAGCTACAGAGCCAGGATGATTATACTTACCCAGGAGAGGTACAGCTACAGAGCCAGGGTGGTTATACTTACCCTGGAGATGTACATCTACAGAGCCAGGGTGGTTATACTTACCCTGTAGATGTACAGCTACAGAGCCAGGGTGGTTATACTTACCCTGTAGATGTACAGCTACAGAGCCAGGGTGGTTATACTTACCCTGCAGATGTACATCTACAGAGCCAGGGTGGTTATACTTACCCTGTAGATGTACATCTACAGAGCCAGGGTGGTTATACTTACCCTGCAGATGTACATCTACAGAGCCAGGGTGGTTATACTTACCCTGCAGATGTACATCTACAGAGCCAGGGTGGTTATACTTACCCTGGAGATGTACAGCTACAGAGCCAGGGTGGTTATACTTACCCTTCAGATGTACAGCTACAGAGCCAGGGTGGTTATACTTACCCTGCAGATGTACATCTACAGAGCCAGGGTGGTTATACTTACCCTGGAGAGGTACAGCTACAGACCCAGGGTGGTTATACTTACCCTGCAGATGTACATCTACAGAGCCAGGGTAGTTATACTTACCCTGCAGATGTACATCTACAGAGCCAGGGTGGTTATACTTACCCTGGAGAGGTACAGATACAGAGCCAGGGTGGTTATACTTACCCTGCAGATGTACATCTACAGAGCCAGGGTGGTTATACTTACCCTGCAGATGTACAGCTACAAAGCCAGGGTGTTGACAGGTGTTTTCTTATATGTGTTTTACATGTGTGTTGGTTTTCTGGCAGTTTTTGTCATGTTACTGTAATATCCGCGGTGCCTGCAAACACCCAGCACATGTACAATTATTTTTCTCTCACTCATAAGCTGTGAAAGGAAAATAGAAATGAAGAGCCTGGCGTAGTGTAAACTCTGAGATGAATACAGGGATAAAGGAAGGGTTGTTCTCAAAGCAACCCAGTCTTTGTGAAAAATGGCATGGCTATGACTCACCATAAATCTTATAACTCAGATGTTTTTCTTGTGAAAGTCAGTGAAGCAAATACTGTTTCCCATGGTAAGAATTTCAGTTAGCCTCATGAGCAGGTTCCAATGGTAACAATGTGCATTTTTCCAGAGCAAACGTAATAGCAAATTAAGATATCAACTTCTAGGTGGGTGGATGTGTAAAACCCCTTTCACAGATTGCATTATTTGAGGTAGGGTCAAAAGAGAGGGGATGGGATCTATGGGTAGACAAGCAGATAAGGCTGAAATATTAATCTTGATTGGAGTAAGCCAGGCCAGAGGAGAATAACTCTTGGTTTGTCACCAGCTACATTAACACTCACCCATACAGTATTTTATAGTAGTAGGTTTCTTTGCATCCTTAATACCTGCTGAAGGTTCTCAGGAAAATAAAAGATACCTAAAAGTTATTACAATTCTGTCATCCATGCAGTCAAATGAAGATGGCGAAATTTAGGGTTTATTAAACAACCACTTTTCTATGTAAGTAAGCCCATTCTGTGAGGATGCTTCTGGTAATTGCCCTTAGCCATTTCCAAAAGAAGGAAGAACCACTGTTACCTGGGCCAAAAGGGGAGTCACCACAAGTATCTTTAGAAGATCCCTGGTTCTCAGAGGAATTGATGGAATTCTGTACAAGAGCATTCCCATCTATGAGAATGAAAAGGCATCAGACTTCCAGGCTTAATTGCAAGACATCCTGGATCACAATTTCTTTAACTATCTGGTGTGGCAAGAGGCAAATAGATCTACATGAGGAAATCCCATAGATGAATCAAGTCCTTGAAGGTGCCTGGGTTTAAGTTCCATTCATAAAGGTCTGTTCTGATTCTGCCCAACTTGTCTGTGACTAAGCTTTGCTCTGACAGAATGCAATTAGATTTGAGGAACAGATTAAATTGAGTTGCCCAATCCCATGCTACCATAACTAGTTTATATTTCCCTGTGTTTGTTTATGTTCCACATCAATGTGGCATTGTCTGTAACAACTGTAAGATGACCCGTAGTTCAATAATGGTCCAAATATTTAAGAGCATTTCTTGTGCTGATAGCTGTGCCAATGCAGTAATGGCAGATTGGGAAGAGAAATAAATAATGACAGTTACAAGAAAAATAATTTGTTTTATAGGAGATTTGTCAATGACATCTTTTTTGTGTGTGGGAGGTGGCAATGATGAAGAATTACTTGCCCTTTATGGACATTTGAATAGTTGTACTAACTTTCTTAAGTTTACTATAAAGATATCTACAAATGAGATTTATTTTTAGATGTAAAAGTTAAGAAAGATATGGGCAAGACATCAGTAGAAGTGTACAGGAAACCATGCCATAAAAATGCATACTTGCATAGAAATAGTATGCATAGAGGCCATGTGTTTAAGAATATTATAAAGGGCTAAGGAATGAGGTTATCTAGGCTAACAGTGGCAGATGAGAATTTTAACAGGAAACTTGATTCTTTCCATAAGGATTTAATGGTTAAGGGATACAGTACAAGGGAGACAGATGAAAATTTGAAGAATGTATCTAAGATGAGAGGTGTTGGAGCTAAACCATATTTTTCAGAACCGGTTAGTTCAGTACGATGAGAGCTGGAAAGAGATTATGGTACTAGTCTTCTTTTAAATTGTGATTCAAGAAATGTGGAAATTATAAAGAAACATTAGCAGGTGCTATTAACTGATGAAACCATCAGAGAAATATTAGGTGAACACCCTAAAGTTAAATATAAAAACTGTAAATTGCTTAAAAGGAAGTTATGTTATCTGAAAAATACTTTGGAAATAGCGATAGTTGAGTGTAATGAACATATATTTAGTACAAGTCCCTGTAGATACTGCAATTACTGCAGTTTATAGAAACAGGAGGAGTGTTTACACATCTGGAACAGGGAGGCAATACTTATTTAAGCTAATAGCAGATTGTGACACCAGTCACATAGTGCATGTACTACACTGCCAAATATGCAGTTAATTTTATGTAGGAAAAACAGAGACCTGTGCAGTAAAATACGTGAACATGTTTATAATATTAAGATTGGAACACCAAATACTGTTTTAGCTACGCACGTTAGAGACACTAATGAATTACACTGTTTTAAGTTCATGGTAGCAGATAAAAATCACCATGAGGCAAGGGGACATAAGTAATAAAATGGAGATTAATGCATCAGAATGGATTATTAAATTACAGGCAATGGAAGGCAGTGGTCTCAATGACAGGATTCATATCAAACCACATCTAAAAGCAAGAAGGTTCTGATTGTTTTTTATGAACTAAATGTAAACAATGCTTGTTGCCATGCATTTACTGCAAACTGAATGAAAATAATGTTTTGATATGTGTTTCGTGATAGATTCGTTTTTGGCACCAAGTTTGAATTAATTGAGTTAGATTGCTGTGTTTTTAATGAACTAAGTATAAAATAAGTGATAAATTGGTCTGATGAAGCAACAAGGAGAGTTGTGAGAGCAATTACTATTTTTATTATTTTTTTATATGAAGTATAAGAAAAGTAAAAGTAAAGATATATATTTTAATTGCTTTTACTGCCATGTTTACTGATGAATGAACAGTGCATGTTTAGCTGTGTGGTGACTCCATTTGCTGTTGCTTTTTTAACACTGTTTACTTCATGTTTTCCATGTGAAGTATTTTAGTGTGCATGGTTCTTTATAGCAATCTTTTTCCAAGGATGAGGCTGTTACATGTTTATTGGTTTGCTTGTCGGTGTGGTAATGGGTGGATTCTTTATAAGTGAGCTCACATTCAACATTTCTTTGTTCTGATGATGTCTATATTAATAGACAAAAGTGCTTAACAAACATTGAATGCACTTTATTTCGGTGTAGAAGTATTTTATTTTGTGATTAAATGGAGAATTCTGCTTTATTCTAGTGGTGGGACTGGTTGTTATATTCACCGAAGTGAACAGAGATTCCTTAGAGTGTTGGCCAGCTCCATTTGTTGGCTGTTTTTGTTACTGTTTATTACTTTTTTGCTTCCAGTTCTGACTATACATTCATTTTTTTTGTGTATTTCTTTATCTGGGAAATATTCTGGATCACAGCTTTGACGTCTGCTGCTTTGACATCTTCTGATAAATTCCAAGAATGTAGCTGGGGAAAATCTCCTCATCACAGAGCCAGTGGCAGCTGCTCTGGACACAGCATCAACAGTGTTATAGTGCATTTCAAAGAATTTTAGGTTACCTGAGGCACAAAAGATGGTGCAATATTCAGAGATGCTTTAGCTCTGAAGAAGGGAGGTAAGCGATAAGTTTACTCATATTTTCAAAAGAAGCCAGCAGACATTTAAAATGAGAGCCTGACTATTTACTACTCTGAAAACCAAGGTGAAAGAATAGACTTTCTTCCCAAACCTATCAACTGCTTTTCTTGGTATGTCAAACGGGATATAGCTGGCTGCTACTATAAGGATTTTGCCAAAAGCTGCCTTTGATGGGCATAGTACTGCAGAATCTGACCAGGAGTTAGAAAAAAGGAATTTGTGGGAATGGTGCACTTTATACAACTTATTAGATTATCATGAACAAGATAACTGAGAGTCAGGTAAACCATGCTGCCAAAAAAAGCATTGTCTAATGTCGGTGACACAGGAGGAACAGCTGCAGTTGATGAAATCCACCTGTAGCAAATCAGAATATCTTTGTTGAGATTCTAGTATTTCTTTTTGTTTCTACTGAAAGAATCCCTTCATTCTGGTAACAGTATGAAAATAAAATACAATTCCTCAGTTGGAAACAGATTCACCATTCTGTGGAGAGTGAACTTGAGAAAAATATTCCAAATCTAATTCTTGTCCTCAGAATGTGAGCCAGTATCTGAGAGAGAGGAAAGTATTTTCTTTTTTTCTATTAGGAGAAAATTCAGCATTTAAATATTAAATGTTTCTGCATGAACTCTTAGCAAATCCCAACCAATCATCCTTATCTGCTTTAGGGGAGATACTCCCCAAAAGAAAAGATTCTTGTAAGACTGCCCCTTCTAAGGGAATGAAGCTCCCAGAGAGGCTTAGTGCAGGAGCAGTTCCCACCAGCCACTTCCACAATGCCAGCAGGGGGAGGGTTTTCCTTTACCCAAAAGGGCAGCTGAACACCTTTAGAGGACTTGCGTTCCTTCTTCTTCATAGTGGCTTCCCAAGATGCAACGTTACAGGAACCAAGAGAAACAGATGAGCAGTCCAAAGATCTGCTGATGGCCACAGCGGAGTCATCCTTCAGTATCTGAGGTAAAAAGGAAGGGGGAGTGAAGACCAAAGTCTCTTGGATAACTTTTTTCCTCTTGCCTCTTCAGGAGGGATTGATGGTGCTACTAGGGCCCAGGTTCATATCCTAGTCATAAAAGTAGTTTAACAGGCAGATAATGAAAAACTACTTTCTGAGCAAAAGTGTTTAGTGACAACCACCAAACACTCTGACTCCTGTCCCTCACAGTGGAATTATATGTAAACAACATATAAACAGCACATTTGTCATCACAAAAAAATGAAACCAAATAAGGGAATTCACCAGAGGGTCCCAGGGTGAGCTGTCTTCTGGAGCTTAGCAATGTCGATAAAGTATTAGGCAGGAATTTAGATTTTTTTTTTTGGGGGGGGGTTAATAGTAACCACCAAAACTAAAATTTCAAGAACCACTTTTCTTCACAAGAATTGATCAAGGTTATGCAATCTCCAATGGGATACTTACCTACCCAGTCTTGTAGAAGCTCTAGCTGACTGTTGATCACCCATGGCCTAAGGAGGAGTGGCAAGAAAGTTGTGAAGTTTTGGCAGTCTACCTACTGATTGTATCCTGCTTCCCACATGCAGGGCAGTGACTAGGGTGTGGGGAAAGCACCCTAAAGCCCTGAAAGCTGGCTAGCCATTCCAGTCTTTGGCAGATCCTCCCATACAGCTTAGGCTACCATAGCAGTGATCAATTAACATTACAGTTTACTAATCAGGTGAAGAATCGTTTGTACAAAATGATTTGCTTAGCATTATCTAAAACTACAAAATATCTTGTTTGTGTGTATTACTTTTTGTGAATGAATATAATTGTTGAGTGTCAAAAAGGCAGCTGTGCTAATGTCTTGCCCTGAGTTGAGAGTGACATAGGAAAAAAGATGACTGTTGTGTAAGATTAGACGGTGCATTGCATTTTAGATTGTTAAAACAATTCTGTATAATTGGATTATATAAATTGATAAACCAGAGTTCTGAGATAATGTTTATGATTATTTTATTTAAAAAGAAAAAGGCAGAGAGGTTTGTAGGCAAACTAGTTACGTAAAATGTTTCTGAGACAAAAGCATTTAACCTACGCTGTTTATAACTGCACTATTCAGGGACAAAGTATATAAATGTAGATAAAGCACTTGCACTTCATTCCTTAGGATGAGGTGTAACATTGGCTCTAAATAAGAAACATATATCACTATGAAGTGTTAAAGAATGCATTCTAGTTTTGTTTCCATCCTAAAGTTGTCTTTGCTCCTTGCTGTTGTTTATTAATTCATGTTAGGCTGCCTCTAATGCCAGATGCATACCTTACCTAGAAGAATCCTTCCCATAATACTGCCATTACTCAGGACATCTCAGAGACACAACACACACACAGTAATACTCGCACAACATTACATCTAATCCCAAACTTAACCCTAACTAATAAGACACAAAGACTTGCACATACACTCCCACAGTCTATGCCCTTATTTAATCCTTGCGCATATGGTCCAACAGTTTATGCCCCCATTTAATCTTTGCAAGTACACTCCCACAGTTCATGCCCTTATCTAATCCTTGCAGGTAAACTGGCACAGTCTATGCCCTTATCTAATCCTCACACATACACTCCCGCAGTCTATGCCCTTATCTAATCCTCACACATACACTCCCACAGTCTATGCCCTTATCTAATCCTCACACATACACTCCCACAGTCTATGCCCTTATCTAATCCTCACACATACACTCCCACAGTTTATGCCCTTATCTCATCCTTGCACACACTCTCTCAGTCTTTGCCCTTATCTAACCCTTGCAGATAGACTCTCACAGTCTAAGCCCTTTTCGAAGTCTTGCACTTACACTCCCACAGTCTATGCCCTTATATGATCATACAGTCACAGGAAATTAATAGGCTATCAACCCAGGGGTCATATTAAGCCGAGCTATTTCAACCCAATATAATACCATAGAGGTACTTGTCAGTACCCAAGGTTCCATTTATTGTTCAGGAGAGTTGGGCAGTAATCACTAAATGCAATCGTGGGGCATCTAATCCTTACACATATACTCCCACAGTCTATGCCTTTATCTAATCCTTGCACATACACCTCCACAGTCTATGCCCTTATCTAATCCTTGCACATACACCCCCACAGTCTATGCCCTTATCTAATCCTTGCACACACTCCCACAGTCTATGCCCTCATCTAATCCTTGCACATACACTCTCATAGTCAATTCCCTTATCTAACCCTTGCACATACACTCCCACAGTATATTCCCTTATCTGATCTTTGCACATACACTCCCACAGCCTTGCACATATCTAATCCTTGCATATTCACTTCCATAAACTATGCCCTTATCTAATTCTTGCACATACACTCTCACAGTCCATGCCCTTATCTAATCCTTGCACATACACTTCCAAAGTCTATGCCCTTATCTAATCCTCACACATACACTCCCACAGTCTATGCCCTTATCTAACCCTTGCATGTACACTCCCACAGCCTATGCCCTTATCTAATTCTTGCTATGCCCTTATCTAATTCTTGCACATAGACTGTGAGAGTGTATGCCCTTATCTAATCCTTGCACATACACTTCCAAAGTCTTTGCCCTTATCTAATCCTTGCAGATACACTCTTACAGTTTAAGCCCTTTTCGAAGTCTTGCACTTACACTCCCACAGTCTATGCCCTTATGGGATCATACAATCATAGTAAATTAATAGGCTATCAACCCAGGGGTCATTTTAAGCCGAACCATTTCAACCCTATATAATACCATAGAGGTACTAGTCAATACCCAAGATTCCATTTATTGATGACTGCCCATGTTCAGGAGGGTTGGGCAATAATCGCTAAATGCAATCTTGGGGCATCTAATCCTTAAACATATACTCTTACAGTCTATGCCTTTATCTAATCCTTGCACATGCACTTTTACAGTCTAGGCCCTTATCTAATCCTAGCACATATACTCCCACAGTCTTTGCTCATATCTAATCCTTGCACGCACACTTCCATACTCTATTCCCTTATCTAATCCTTGCACATACATGCCCACAGTCTATGCCCTTATCTAATCCTTGCACACACTCCCACAGTCTATGCCCCTATCTAATCCTTGCACATACACTCTCATAGGCAATTCCCTTATCTAATCCTTGCATATACACTCCCACAGTATATGCCCTTCTCTGATCCTTGCACATACACTCCCACAGCCTTGCACAGATCTAATCCTTGCATAGTCACTACCATAAACTATGCCCTTATCTAATTCGTGCACATACACTCTCACAGTCTATGCCCTTATCTAATCCTTGCACATACACTCCCACAGTCTATGCCCTTATCTAACCCTTGCATGTACACTCCCACAGCCGATGCCCTTATCTAATCCTTGCACATACTCCCACATCCTTGCATATTCACTTCCATAAACTATGCCCTTATCTAATTCTTGCACATAGACTGTGAGAGTGTATGCCCTTATCTAATCTTTGCACATACACTTCCAAAGTCTGTGCCCTTATCTAATCCTTGCAGATGCACTCTCACAGTCTAAGCCCTTTTCAAAGTCTTGCACTTACACTCCCACAGTTTATGCCCTTATAGGGTCATACAATCATAGGAAATTAATAGGCTATCAACCCAGGGGTCATTTTAAGCCAAGCCATTTCAACCCAATATAATACCATAGAGGTACTAGTCAATGCCCAATATTCCATTTATTGATGACTGCCCATATACAGGGAGGTTGGGCAGTAATCGCTAAATGCAATCTTGGGGCATCTAATCCTTACACATATACTCCAATAGTCCATGTCCTTATCTAATCCTTGCACATATAGTCCTACAGTCTAGGCCCTTATCTAATCCTTGCACATACACTCCCACAGTCTACTCCCTTATCAAATCCTTGCAGATGCACTCCCACAGTCTATGCCCTTATTGAATCCCTGCATGTAGACTCCCAAAGTCTATACCGTTATAGGATCATACAAGATGGAGATTACTAGGCTATCAACCTAGAGGTAATTTTTAGCCTAGCTGTTTCAACCCAATGTAATACCATAGAGATACTAGTCAATACCTAAGATTCCATGTATTGATGACTGCCCATGTCCAGGAGGGTTGGGCAGTAATCACTAAATGCAATATTGGGTTATCTAATCCTTGCACATATAGTCCCATAGTCCATGCCCTTATCTAATCCCTGCACACACACTCCCATAGTCTATTCCCTTATGTAATCCTAGCACATACACTCCCACAGTCTATCCCATTATCTAACCCTTGCACACATTCCCACAGTCTATGCCCTCATCTAATCCTTGCACATACACTCCCATAGTCTCTTCCCTTATCTAATCCTTACACGTACTCTCCCATAGTCTATGCCTTTATCTAATCCTTGCATATACACTCCCTCAGTCTATGCCGTTATCTAATCATTACACTTACACTCCCACAGTCTATGCCCTTATCTAATCCTTGGGTCTATATTAGAAATACGAAAGCTGAATTTTGCGAATACGTATTCATCGACATATAAAGGTTGATGTGCAAAAAGTGCAAACAACGTAAATAGTGAAAGTGAGAACGCCGAACATGATACCGGAAGCAACAGCGCCATACAGGTAAGGTAAACCTAAGTTAACAAACTTAAAGTAAAACAAATTTCTAAACGTTTTTGCAGGGGGGCAAGCCCCCCTGAACCACCCCCTACTTAAATGTACCAACTCTGAGTCCACACTACAGTGGGGAAAAGGATTTATTTCCTCATCCCCACGATCACCCTGCTGGCCGAGGAAATACGTTCGGCATTCTCACTTTCACCATTTGTGTTGTTCGGTCTTTTCGTGCATCGACCTTTATGTTTAGATGAAAATGTATTTGCAAAATTCAGCTTTCGCGTTTCTAATATAGACCCCTAATCCTTGCATGTACACTTCCACAGTCTATACCCTTATCTAATTCTTGGACATACACTCCCATAGTCTTTGTCCTTATCTAATCCTTGCATGTACACTCCTACAGTCTATGCCCTCATCTAATCCTTGCACATACACTTCCATAGTCTATGTCCTTATCTAATCCTTGCATGTACACTCCCACAGTCTATGCCCTCATCTAATCCTTGCATATACACTCCCACAGTCTATGTCCTTATCCAGTCCTTGCATGTACACTCCCACAGTCTATGTCCTTATCTAATCCTTGCACGTAGACTCCCACTGTCTATTCCCTTATCTAATGCTTGCATGGTCTATGCCCTTATCTAATCTTTGCACATACACTTCCAAAGTCTGTGCCCTTATCTAATCCTTGCAGATGCACTCTCACAGTCTAAGCCCTTTTCAAAGTCTTGCACTTACACTCCCACAGTTTATGCCCTTATAGGGTCATACAATCATAGGAAATTAATAGGCTATCAAATCAATATTCCATTTATTGATGACTGCCCATATACAGCATCTAATCCTTACACATATACTCCAATAGTCCATGTCCTTATCTAATCCTTGCACATATAGTCCTACAGTCTAGGCCCTTATCTAATCCTTGCACATACACTCCCACAGTCTACTCCCTTATCAAATCCTTGCAGATGCACTCCCACAGTCTATGCCCTTATTGAATCCCTGCATGTAGACTCCCAAAGTCTATAGGATCATACAAGATGGAGATTACTAGGCTATCAACTAGAGGTAATTTTTAGCCTAGCTGTTTCAACCCAATGTAATACCATAGAGATACTAGTCAATACCTAAGATTCCATGTATTGATGACTGCCCATGTCCAGGAGGGTTGGGCAGTAATCACTAAATGCAATATTGGGTTATCTAATCCTTGCACATATAGTCCCATAGTCCATGCCCTTATCTAATCCCTGCACACACACTCCCATAGTCTATTCCCTTATGTAATCCTAGCACATACACTCCCACAGTCTATCCCATTATCTAACCCTTGCACACATTCCCACAGTCTATGCCCTCATCTAATCCTTGCACATACACTCCCATAGTCTCTTCCCTTATCTAATCCTTACACATACTCTCGCATAGTCTATGCCTTTATCTAATCCTTGCATATACACTCCCTCAGTCTATGCCGTTATCTAATCATTACACTTACACTCCCACAGTCTATGCCCTTATCTAATCCTTGGGTCTAT
Source organism: Protopterus annectens (assembly GCF_019279795.1). NCBI lineage: Eukaryota > Metazoa > Chordata > Ceratodontiformes > Protopteridae > Protopterus > Protopterus annectens. Next base: position 831,500,485 of record NC_056749.1, read on the forward strand.
ATTAAATAGTGAAAGTGAGAATGCCGAACGTGATACGCAGAAGCAACAGTTAACAAACTTAAAGTAAAACAAATTTCTAAACGTTTTTGCGGCCTTAAATGTACCAACTCTGAGTCCACACTCATCCCCACGATCACCCTGCTGGTCGAGGAATCCGGGCATTCTCACTTTCACCATTTGTGTTGTTCTGTCACCTTTATGTTTAGATGAAAATGTATTGGCAAAATTCAGCTTTCGCGTTTCTAATATAGACCCCTAATCCTTGCATGTACACTTCCACAGTCTATACCCTTATCTAATTCTTGGACATACACTCCCATAGTCTTTGTCCTTATCTAATCCTTGCATGTACACTCCTACAGTCTATGCCCTCATCTAATCCTTGTACATACACTTCCATAGTCTATGTCCTTATCTAATCCTTGCATGTACACTCCCACAGTCTATGCCCTCATCTAATCCTTGCATATACACTCCCACAGTCTATGTCCTTATCCAGTCCTTGCATGTATACTCCCACAGTCTATGTCCTTATCTAATCCTTGCACGTAGACTCCCACTGTCTATTCCCTTATCTAATGCTTGCATGGTCTATGCCCTTATCTAATCTTTACACATATACTCCCATGGTTTATGCCCTTATCTAACCTTTGCATGTACACTCCCACAGCCTATGTCCTTATCTAATCCTTGCACACAATCCCACAGTCTATGTCCTCATCAAATCCTTGAATGTACACTCCCACAGTCTATGCCTTATCTAATCCTTGCACACACTCCCACAGTTTATGCCTTCATCAAATACTTACATGTATACTCCCACACTCTATGCCTTATCTAATCCTTGCACACACTCCCATAGTCTGTCCTCATCTAATCCTTGCATGTACACTTCCACAGTTTATGCCCTTATCTAATCCTTGCATGTACACTCCCACATCTTATCTAATCCTTACTTAACCTACAAATACTTGCGCACACTCCCTCCCCATGACTCACAATCTCCTCTATAAATCCATCATCCTACTTCCAACAAATGCAACACTCAACCACACATGCATTCAACCAAACACATATTTGAACATTCACACCTGCACTCTGTTCTTTTGTGAAATATGCATTCAATAAAAAGACTGTAATCCTTAATTGTATATACAGTTGGTGAGCTTGAAACAAAACCAGCATATCCCACACAATAATTAAGGTAGCGTTAGCGTCCTTAAAAAAAAACGACTCAGGTCATCAACAAACAACTATTTCATCCCTTGCTGAAACAATTGTCACATTTAAATAAACCATTTTTGTGAAAGCTTATTTCGGTATCATTACTAAGGGTTGCATTGTCAACATAAAAGCAGCCATATTCAATGAGAAAATCTGTTTAAGTCTTTGTATCACTGTCAAGCCTCTGGCAAGGAAGGATCCTTCCTTGATCTTGACCACAGAACTCTCATGAATAGACAATGGGGGTAATTCAATTAACCCTACATGGAATCGATTCTCTGTGTAGGAATAGTGCTAAGGGTCCAACATGGAACATGGCCACCGAGCAATCCAGGAAACAAGGATCAGGGCATGCATGAGCTTGCCTACAGCGTGCAGAAACGGAGGTGACTGCGGAATGCAAATCACCTCATCTGATGGTAAAAACCAGGCAAATGAGGTGATTTTGTGATTCTGGAAGCATAAAGGCAATCATGTAGATGCCGTGTAAGCCTCCAAAATGTGCATGGTTACAAACCGTGTACTAGAGGATGAAAATTAAACAGGGGCTGTAACAGCCCAAATAAAAGGTGGTATAATGTCCAGTAGGCATGGAAATGGGCAAAACTATGAACAGTGAATTTAAAAAGTAGTGTAATATATTAAAAATTAAACTTTTTTTTAATGCATATGCCACATTTAAGTGGCACACAGCAATGAGCAAACATGCTATTTTGCAAAAAAGAAAAAGTGGAAAATATGACATTTACAGCTATGCAAAGTTTTTGCATTATAGTGGCCAACATGCAGACTCATACAATGGCAGGATACAGTGGTTGCTAAGGACATAGGCCCTGGGTGTAGTGCAGTATCCAGGGTATAGCAATTAGGTGTATGTAAATGAGTTAAGTTTATTGAAAAGCAAAATGGATCACTGTGTCCACAGGTTCTAACTGTGTAGAGCCTAGAACTGTGGTAGTGTAGGCAGAAGAGACAGCTGACATGAAAAGGGTGTGCGTCACAGTATGTGTAAGCAGATTGAAGCTTAGCAGTGCTTGTTTGTGCTCAGCTAAGCGGGGGGGGTGTCTGAGGCTGCTAAGTTGTGCTTAGCCCCGCAGCAAATGTTTTAGCTGGTTAAAGAAAAGCTAAGCATCACCATGTAAAGGGGAGGGCTCCTTCTGCTCAGCAATGGTAACACTAGCTCTACTGGTTTGTGTGGAGCACCACAGGGCTGAGCAGTGGAAGAAATGAGAAAAAAAGGGAAATAGCCTGGGAAAGCCAGCCGAGCATAAATGATTGATAAGCCCTGTTTTACTCACACTGGCCCATTCAAACCCCTCAATAATATACCTGGCAGGTGGACTGTATCATAGTCAGCCGATCACACAGGTGGTATCTGCAGCACACCAGTATAAAGTATGCATACACCCTTCAATCTGATTTTTCCCACATACTCTGCACCATTGGAGTACACACTTGGGAATTTTAACAGACAAAATGATAAGAGCTGCTGCTGCTCTGCTACATCTGTTGCACTATAGGTTAAGGTCAGTAATGATGAAGATGCTGCTGACAATAACCCCAGACTGAGGAGAAGTGTGTTCAGGCCCAAGGTAACCTTTCAGGGGCTACATGAGCTGGAGATAGTAGAGCACTACAGGGTGGACAGGGACATACTACAGCAACTCGTCAAGCTCTTCCGGCCTCACCTCAGACCAAGAGCCAACAGAGTAAAATCCATCCCAGTGGAAACAAATGTATGTGTAGCCTTAAGAATACTAGCTACAGGTACTTTCCAAAGACCTACTGGGGACATCATGGGGATCTCACAGGCATCCTCATCCAGGGTACTCCACCAGTTCCTGGATGTCATGCTAACACATGCCAGTGAGCACATTTATTTCCCCAACACTCCTGAGGAGAGGACCAGCAATATGCATCTCTTACACCATGTAGCACACTACCCAGAGGTACTGAGTGCCATAGACTGCACTCATGTGCACATCAAAGAATCACCTGGTGGGGAAGGTGGAGTATATGTCAACCGCAACGGCTATCACTCCATCAACTTCCAGGTCATATGCAATGCCCAAGGCATTATCATCAGTGTGTTTGCTGGCAGCCCTGGCAGTCATCATGACTCCCACATCTGGCATACATCACAGCTGTACCAGGCAGTTGCCAGGTGGAACATCCCGTATGGCCATCTAATGGGAGATGCTGGTTATGCACTGGAATTGTGAATGATGACAACCATCAGAAATACACACACACACCAACTAAAGAATACCGACAACAACACGCAAAAACTAAAAACATCATAGAACATGTGTTTGGGCTGCTCAAATCACAGTTCCAATGCACTGACATATCTGTTGGAGCCCTACAGTACTCTCCAGCCACATGTGCACACATGTTCATAGTACATGCCTTGTTACACAATATGATCCTGCAGATACAGCTGTGGCAGGAACATCACAGGGAAAGGACACACAGCCCCCTACCATTGCCAAAGTCCCCACAGGCACAGGGGACTTGAAGGAGGAACCCCCTGAGTCTGTCCTTGTAGGCAGATGTAGGTGTGCCCAGTATGCTCTGGTCTTGGCAAAGAGGCAATGCTTAGCACATACATTGACACCCTAGAAACCCAGGGACTGAAACCTCACTCCGACTCACATACACACAGTAAAATGGATGCCAGCCACATCACACTACCTGTACCTTACCATGTATAGGCTGTGTACTGTGTGCATCTGACAGAGTCAGTCCTGAAGCTCTGTCCTCTCAACTGCTTCTGACACAAGGTAAGTCACTCGTCTTAACAATAATTGAATGGGGTAGTAGACTCTGGTAGCATATGTATGGTATTTCTGCATGTATGCATGGGAATGGAGTGGGTTACCAGGATAGCAGCAGACAAAGTACAGCTATGTGGGACAACAGGAACTCTCTTCCAAATACTGGCTGCCCCACAATATGCAGTAGGCCCCAAGCCAGCAGAATCCACTGCACTATGCGAGGGACATACAAACAGCAAGGTCATAGGACAAATGCATTGATGTCAATATCAGAGTCCCATACATAGGTCTAAACATCCAACAGCAGGAAAGCTGTACAAAGCCATAAAGAAATGTGGGACATAGACCCAAAACAGGGACAAGTCTTAAATATTAATATATACTGTACCAGGCCTGTACATATCATCCACTTTAGAAGCAAGGTTGGACACATTTTCAGCCATACAAGCTCTGTGGCACATGTGATAAGTGTGTAGCATTGTCGTGCATACAACAAGATAGGTAAGAGTTCTAATCTCACCACTGGCAACTGTCTGTGTGCGTTTGTACGTTAAACCATTTTGAGGCCTGTTCCACCCAGTAAACCCCCATTGCCCTACTTTACAAGGCTTGCTGATGTCATTCACCTTAGAAGCACCATTGGACACTCCTCAGCTGTATAAGCTACTTGGTACATGCGATAAATACGTAGCAGTATAGTCGTTGCAACTAGATAGGAAGGGGTTCTAATTTCAGCAGTGCATGCGTGTGTTTCTATGTTAAACCATTTTGAGGCCTGTTCTACCAAGTAAAACCCCACTGCACTACTTTGCAAGGCCTGCTGATGTCATTCACCTTAATAGCAATGTTGGACACTACTCATCCATATAAGCTCCTTGTTTCATGCGATAAGTGCATAGCACTATAGTACATATAACTAGATAGGTAGGGGTTCTAATTTCAGCACTGCCATATGTGTGTTTGTGTGTTTGTGTGTGTGTGTGTGTGTGTGTGTGTGTGTGTGTGTGTGTGTGTGTGTGTGTGTGTGTGTGTGTGTGTGTGTGTGTGTGCTTGTAGGTTAAACCATTTTGAGTAAGCAAACAACCAATGGCCAAGATATGGCACCAATAACTAGAAAATTAAATAATGTATATAAAAACACAAGTTCAATCACAGCAAGGCAGCAGAAATAAAAAAACTCCAAAATAGAAAAAAAATTTAATGACACAAGGTAAGCGCTTTCACGGTTGGTAACTGCTTTATCAGACAATAGCACATTAACACATTACAGTTTAGAAAACAGTGGTAACCAATAAAAAAGTGGCTTAATTAATGAATAAAAACAATTACACCATTTTAAGTGCTAGTATGTAATAAATGTTCTAAAGAATCTCTAGTGAAAAATATCCCAAGTAGAAAGCAGCTTAACTAATATATAAACACAATCACAATATTAAAACTGCTAGTATGTTATTAATGTTTAAGGGGTCTCTGCTTTAAAACTGGTTTTAGTGAAACCATGTCATTAACCCTGGGGTAGGTATCAGCCTTAAAGAACAAAATACATTTTTGTTCGCAGGCTTCTGTCTTACATTTCAAATCACCACCCCTATTTCCTTCCGGTACTACTTCTAAAACAAAAAACTTAAAATAATGGCCTCCCCCTACTTCAACCGCATGTTTAGCCAAAGCACTATTATTCTTGCAGTTCCTAATGTCACGTAGGTGTTCTAAAATCCTGTCCCTAAAAGGGCGGTTCATTTTCCCAATGTAGTAGACATCACATGCAACACACTTGGAGTAATACACAATATTCTTAGTACTACAATCTGCATAGAAAGGAAATTCTACAGAACAACCAAGTGCTGGGTGCACAAAACTAGATGCACTAAAAATGCATTTGCATGCTTCACAATGTCTACATGGAAAACTACCAAACCTCTGGGACTCCAATGGCAAGCTACCTTCTCTGTAGCACAATTGCTGTTTAACTGAAAAATTGGATTTATCACCAACAATATCTCTAAGATCATGGTTAGCATATAGAATATTCCAATATTTATAATATTACAGCATGTATTCACATCACTCGAGACGTTCAATGGGAATCTAACCTTCCTACCTTTGCTTTCTCCCTGTGACAAGGAAGGTATAGGTGCACCAGAAAAAATGGTTTACCTTTGGTATTCCTATCTAAAGATAGCAGCCTAATACACTCATCAACCTCTCTCTCGCTTACTCTCTCTCTAAAAAATCTCGTTTAAGTTTGTCAAATGCTGTTTTCAGCTCAGTACCATCATTGTATAATCTCATCAGCCTCAAAAATTGTCCTTTAAGTATATTTCGTGGAATATGCTTAGGATGCATGCTCTGTCTATGTAACAGAGTGTTCTTCCTCACATCTTTCCTATACAAACCTGTACAAAAACTACCTAATTCACGCTTATTAACAGTCATATCAAGAAATTTAACACTAGAATGTGAATAGGTTACAGTAAACTTCAAAAAGGTTGTGGTAGTAAGTAAATAGTCCACAAAACACAGCAAACTCTGTATGCTGCCTTGCCACGGCAAAAAAACATAATCAACAAAATGTCTGTACCACAGAAGTGATGGATTTTTATTAAAGACCTTATCAGTCTCCCATTTAGCCAACACAAGGTTGGCATAGCTATTAGCACATGCCGTGCCCATAGCTACACCAACCTTCTGCAAGTAGTAGTATTTACCAAATAAAAACACATTGTTCTCTAGAACAATCTCAATAAGTTCACATATCAACCTCACCTTAACATCAGTATAGTGGTTACCTTCAGTCAGTAATCCTCTAATGTTTTCAACACCCCAGTCATTTGGTATCACAGTAAACAAAGACCCTACATCAAGGGTAACAAGTAATAACTCTTTATTCACATCTATGACTCGAGTCCTCTGATAAAGATCTTGTAGGAAGTTATTTGTGTCCCTCAAAATAGTGGGTGTTTTATCCAAAATAGGTCTAAGAGACTTCTCTATATAAATAGAGATGGGTTCTGTAACTCACCCTCAGCCAGACACAATAGGGCGAATGGGTGGGTTATCAATATCCTTATGTATCTTCGGTAAACTGTAAATTATTGGTACCACTGGATTGTCTACACAAAAATACCTAAAAATATCCTCAGCAATCATACCTGTGATCAAAAAATCAAAAATCAAAACAAAGTCTGGTCACCAAGTAGAGTAAGCATAGCCTGCACATATTTATCCCTATCCAATATAACAATACCCCCTCCTTTGTCTGCAAGGTGAAATTCAACAGTGTGCATTCTTTTTAATTCAAAAAGAGCTTTTTTTAACTCTTGTCATGTTAAAATATTCATAATCACGTTCACCATTCAAAGAATCTCTAATTTTAGATTCACAAAGATTGCAAAATGCTTCAATAGTAGGGTATATCTTGGGTATAAAAGTGCTAGGTTTCTTAAATACAGGATACTCAGTATTACTTACATTGTTAGAAAATTCAAGACACAAAGTTAAGTCTCTAGCAAACAATTTTAAATTAAGCAAATCATCAGGCCTTTATTCAGCACAGAACAATGTGCTTCGTTCAGTTCAATGCTAAAAAGATTAACTATCAAGTCACCTTTGCACTGTGGTTGTTCATGTACACCATGCGATTGCCTGTCTGCAGCTGATGTACTCCCTCTCTTCCCTCTGCTCTGGGACTGAGGCAGCCATTGTTTCTTTGTAAAGTGAAGTGGTTGAGCTAGCAAAAAACAAAAATCCATCCTAGATGGCTCAATGCTCAAAACGTTAGTGTCATTAGTCATAGCAAAGTTAGTTTTACTCTGAACATCACCTGTGGCCATGTTCGGAGTTAATATTGCAATGTTACTAAAATTTTTAGCAGTCGCTACACTTGAGGGCTGCCCTCCGACCATTGACGCTTCCACTGCCTTCACCTTGGGTCTGACATCACGCTGGTGGTGCTGAGAACTGTCCATTATCTCTAAAGGAACTTCCCTTTGAGCAGAACTTGCAGAAATAGCTGCAACGGCTGCAATATTATCTACTGATACTCTCTCATTAAAATCAGAACTGTTGTTGGAAAATCTGTACCAAGAAAACACAGTCCCAAATCTAAAGTCATTTATGTCCCTCTGTAGCTTCTTGGTCTTGATACCTTGAAGCTTCTTTTCATAAGCCAATAAATGGTCATATAAGGCATCCAAACTGCCCTGTATGATATCCACAGAGAAAGTATCAGAGATCTCTTGTTGTAAATTTCTCATCTCTGATAAGAGGGTATCCTCTTGTGGGCTAAAAAAATTAATCAACAAATGCATATATTCATAACTAAAGTTAATATTCATACTTTGTCAATATTTAAGCAAGTCAGGGTATAAATCCATATAAGAGGGCATGGTAAACACCCGAAGCCCCCTGGGGACTACCTTATGATGCAATTCTGCCTCCAGGTGTAGCCTTTGCCACTGCAGCCTTTTATATCTGTAAAGTTTGTTTTCCAAATCTTTATATTTCATGTCAAAAGCAGCTCTTCTTTCTCCTGTCTCACCACTCTCATTCGTTAAACAGCAATTGTGCTACAGGAAAGGTAGTAGCTTGCCATTGGAGTCCCAGAGGTTTGATAGTTTTCCATGTAGACATTGTGAAGCGCAAACACATTTTTAGTACATCTAGTTTTGTGCACCCAACACTTGGTTGTTCTGTTGAATTTCCTTTCTATGTGGATTGTAGTACCAAGAGTATTGTGTATTACTCCAAGTGTGTTGCACGTGATGTTTACTACATTGGGAAAATGAACCTCCCTTTTAGGGACAGGATTTTAGAACACCTATGTGACATTAGGAACTGCAAGAAAAATAGTGCTTTGGCTAAACATGTGGTTGAAGTAGGGGTAGTCCATCATTTTAAGTTTTTTGTTTTAGAAGTAGTACTGGAAAGAAACAGGGGTGGTGATTTGAAATGTAAGACAGAAGCCTGTGAACACAAATGGATTTTGTTCTTTAAGGCTGATACCTACCCCGGGATTAATGACATGGTTTCACTAAAACCATTTTTAAAACAGAGACGCCTTAAAAATTAATAACATACTAGCAGTTTTAATATTGTGATTGTGCTTATTTATTTGTTAAGCTGCTTACTATATGGAATATTTTGCACTAGAGATTCTTTAGAACATTTATTAGATACTAGCACTTTAAATGGTGTAATTATTTTTATTCATTAATTAAGCCACTTTTTTATTGGTTACCACTGTTTTTTAACCTGTATTGTGTTAATGTGCTGTTGTCTGATGAAGTGGCTACCAACTGAGAAAGTGCTTACCTTGTGTTATTAAATTTTATTTTTGTTTCTATTTTGGAGTTTTTTATTTCTGCTGCCTTGCTGGGACTAAACTTGTGTTTTTATATACATTAAACCATTTTGAGGCCTGTTCCACCCTGTAAGCCACCCCTTGCCCTACTTTACAGGGCCTGCTGATATCATCCACCTTAGATATAGGATTGGACACTTTGTAGGTGTATAAGCTCTGTGGCGCACATGATAAATATGTAGGCATTTTTATTACACTGTTGAAAACTCAAACTGTCGACAGCGTAATCGACACGGAAATATCGAAACCCCCCAACATCGAACACACACACAAAAAAAAAAACACCCAAACACAACACAAATCGCTCTATGCAGAGGGGCAAGCCCCCTGCACCCCTACACCCCCTGCTACTTAAATATACCAACTCCAAGATCGCACTACATTGCAGTAAATGGAAATCTCCCCTTATGGAGATTTCCATTTACACGCGCGATGACTTTCGCTTTCGACATTTTGGTGCCGACAATATCAGCTTCGATATTGTTGGCCTTCGACAGAGTAAAGTAGACCCAATATGTAGAACTGTAATACAATAAACTAGATAGCTAGGGGCTCTAATCTCAAAGCTGTCAACTGTGTGTGTTGGTTATATCATTTTGAGGCCTATTCCACCCTAACTCCCCCATTGCATTAATTGACAGGGCCTGTTGATGTCATCAACCTTAGATGCAGCATTGGACATTTTCCAGGCATATAAGCTGCATGGTGCACGTGATAAATGTGTAGCACTTCTTTCGGCTTTTTCCCGGTTAGGGGTCTCCACAGTGGAACTCCTGTCTGCTAATAATTGACAGTATGTTTTTACAGTGCCAAGGTGCCAGCTCAATGACCAACCTTCAACGAAGGCACACCCATTCACACATGTCTTTCGATTGCCACTCGACTGCAGGGAGGACATGCAGAGTCCACACCAGAAGGTGCTCCAGCTGAGAATCAAACGGGAGAACCTCTTGCTGTGAGGTGACAACGCTACCTCTGCACCACCATGGCTTATAAATATGTAGCACTATAGTACAATAAACTAGATAGGTAGGGACTCTAATCTCAAGACTGCTAAGTGTGTGTGTGTGTGTGTGTGTGTGTGTGTGTGTGTGTGTGTGTGTGTGTGTGTGTGTGTGTGTGTGTGTGTGTGTGTGTGTGTGTGTGTATGTGTTTGAAGCATGTCCCCTGTGTATGGTATGTGTGTGGGTTGGTTATACCATTTTGAGGCCTGTTCTGCCCTGCTGACTCCCCCCATTGCATTAATTGACAGGACCTGTTGATGTTATCAGCCTTAGATGCACTGTTTGACACTCTGCAGACCATATCTCTCAATTGTATACAGTTTTGCAGAATGTGCAGATGATTGTCTCATATATTTTGTCTGCGTGTCATTAAAGTATGGTTTCATGGCCAATCATTGGCAAAGCATTAAGAGCTAAAGTCGGACAATAATGACAGATATCTGAGTGTCAGGCTTCATACCCATCACAAAAGTAATGGTAATATGAAACTAGTCATTCTATCAGTTATCTACTTTTGTAAGAACAATATATAAAACCTGTACCTGTTTTTGGACCTGTATCACCTATTATTGAAGGCTTTGTCCACATGTATTGTTCCAACAGGTTGAGAGGTATTTCCTAGGCATATCAGCTCCATGGCATATGCATTAAGGACATAGCAATATACTACATACAACTAGATAGGTAGGGGATGTAATCTCAATAGTGGTAACTGTGTGAGTGTGTGTCTGTGTATGCATATCCTCTCTAGCAGCATGGCTGTCTTGCCTGCCTATACCTCTTTGTATGCCTGTGTCACCCTGTAAACTCCAGAACAGTAGCGGTAGACACTGCAAAACTAAGTTCTGTGATTCATGCACTATGTATATTGCGCTACATTATGTATAACTAGGCAGGTAGGGGATCTACTATCAGCAAGGGTGGTTCATGAGTATGTGTGTGTGTGTGTGTGTGTGTGTGTGTGTGTGTGTGTGTGTGTGTGTACATATGTATATCCCCTTGCAGCAGTGTGCCTCTGTTATGGTCACAAACATACATTTTGACCCCTTACAGAAAGTCATCTGGAGAAAGCCATACAGAAAAGTGGGACAAAGCCCACATATTAGGATCAATCTTTAAATATTGCTCTGGCAAACATACACAGGAGATAGAATAACAGGTCATGCATTTGCATGCATTTTCTGAAGGGTATAAATTCTGACAGGCAAATATCTGTCAGTATTGGGCAACATCAGTCTTTAATGAATTCACACAACTTTGCCAGAAAGCCACAATATTATGGCAAATGGAACACAAATATGTGGCAAACATCATGACATTCTGAAGACATTTGTAGAGATCAGGTTATGGCCACCATCTGTCCCACCTGCAAGTTGCAGTCCATGTTTAGCGAGGTGTGACCAGTGACAATGACACAAACAATACAGAGCTCCACAGAGTGTAGGACAACAAACATCTTCTAAGGTTGTCTACTACCTGCATAAAGCAGTTACTTGACATCAGAAGCACCTTACTGATATGAGAAATAGCATAACCTATGGTAATGTGACTAAAGAAGCAGTCATATTGGCAAACAAAGGGAAATCCTGTCTGGTGCACTTGCCGTGGGTTATGGTATGTCCTGCCAAGTGTCACAATACTACAAGATGAGTCCCACAGTCCACATTTGATAAGGTGGCAACCCTACCCTATGTTACCTATGTGCGTGCAATGTGTAGACATGTGTAGCTTTCACCTACAATGACCTACTTGTATGAAGGCATGAATACAAACTGCCACCTCCCACATATGTAGGTACCACTTAAAGCTGTGGCGACTGTGAGTAGTGTGCTGTCTGTTATTGACCCACAAACCGATGTTACGCTGCAATGGGTTCATACAGTGGGGTATGGAATGGTGGCCAGGTTCTGGCCAATAGCTGAATGTAGAAAGTACCATTGTACTATATGGCAAGGACATGGGCCCACTATTTACCACAATGGCAACAACTCCACACACACACAAACTGCATTGACAGACCTGGCTACTCAGGTTGATAACACTGTTACATTCATCCATCTACACTAAGGCACTGTACAAGCACATCTACTCATGCACCTACACTAAGGCACTGTACGAGCACATCTACTCATGCACCTACACTAAGGCACTGTACGAGCACATCTACTCATGCATGAATTGTGCCATCCCAAATAGAACCAAGATGTTCTCATCCAAAAAAAGGAACCCAATCTGGTGGTCCCCTGCCATAAACAAACTTTACAACAAAAGGAAGAAACTGTTGCAGAAAAGAGGAAAATCCCAGGATGCAAAAAACTCCCTTACCAGCCTCAGTAAGAAACTGAGATCCCTCATACAATCCTTTAAAGCTAGTTATGAAAATAAAATTGCCAAAGATTCCAAAGACAACCACAAGGCATTCTATAACTATGTCAAGAATCTAAATGGCAATGCTCAGATCTGCTCTGAGCTAAAACAGAATGGCATTAAATATACTGATCCTAAGGATATTGCCAATATCCTGGCAGATCGATTCAGTGCCAACTTCACCCATCTCTCACCCCCTAAATGGCCCATCTCAATACCGGAAGATTGCCAAATTCTGGTAATAACGGCTACACAGGTAGAAAATGCACTCTCCAAAGCTAAGAATACAGCATCCATGGGACCAGATGACATCTCGGGCTGTGTACTACATGAACTACAATATGAACTGGCACCTCACCTAAGTGTCATGTTTAATCATAGCCTCACCTCAGGTTTCGTGCTCATTGAGTGGCGCAGAGCTACAGTTATCCCACTCCACAAGAGGGGATCCACCTTGGATCCCAGAAACTACCATCCCATGATGAGCCTTATCTGCAAGGCCATGGAGTGTATTATCATGGAACTTATAAACAAAGACATTGGCAACCTTCAAACACTGGACCCCACCCAGTTTGGGTTCATGAAGGGCCGATCTTGTCTCCTGAACCTGATTGACTTCTTCGAATCAGTCTCCAGAGCCATGGACAAGGGAAAGGTGGTTCACACAGCCTATCTAGACCTTGCCAAGGCCTTTGACACCATCCCCCACTCTGGAATCATAGATAAACTTACTAAGCTGGGCATTAATCCCTACGTCACCCAATGGGTTGCTAACTGGCTTACTGATAGAACCCACACTAAATGTAGCAGACTCCAAATCCAGCTCCAGACAAGTGACAAGTGGAGTAGCTCAGGGTTCAGTCCTGGGACCGCTCTTGTTTGGCATCTACTTCTCTGAAGCGCAGGCCAACACTAAGGGACTCTGGCTAACAAAGTTCGCAGATGACTGCAAACTGGGAGCCATTATTGAATCCCCAAATTATGTGGATACTCTACAAAAGGGCCTTACAGAAACAGATGATTGGTGCCAGAGCCATGGGCTCAAGCTCAATGTCAAGAAATGTATAGTTATCCCCTTTGGGAAAAATCATGTACCCGTGAATTACCATATAGGTGGCAGTACACTAAACACCGAAAGTGTGATAAGAGACTTAGGGACACATGTGGACAGTGGTCTCACCTTCGATAACCACATTGCCACTGCAGTCAGGAAATCCTTCTATGTGGCACACCTCATCACTAAGGGCTTTTCATCCAAAAAAAAGGAGGTCATTGTCCCACTGTACTCATCCCTCATTAGACCCATTATAGAATACAGTGCCCCGTTTGGTATGTACCTCTTAAGACATCTACAACAACTAGAAAGGCCACAGAAATACCTCACTAAAAGAATCACAGGTCTAAAGCAGATGCCCTATGCTGACCGCCTTAAAAAACTCCAGCTATACTCTGTCGCATATCGTCGACTCAGAGTTGATCTCTGCTTAACATACAAGGCCATGTCAAACCCAGAGCTGTTGGACATGCTACACTTAAAGAAATCCCAATCCCTCAGAGCCATACGCTCTAGGAATCTAAACCTTGTCATCACAATAAATAACATATGCTGGAGGGATAGGTTCTTGACCCAGAGACTCCCCAGACTCTGGAATAGATTTCCCATACATGTCAAGCAGAGTGCCTCTTTGGACCTCTTGAAAGGGAACCTTGATGATTGGATGGGAGAAAGGAAATTCACCCCGGGGATCATGTCAGTCATCCTGCTAGACAGGGGTCCAGGGAAGTAAATAGTGTGGGAAAAAATAGCCAGGGAATTGTTATGGCTAGGCTTGTATAGGCCCTAGGGCTGATAGCCTAGTACCAACCTATGAACCATGAAGTAGTGGCAGTGGTCAGAAAGGGCTTGGACATGGTTCACTACATAGGTAAAGGGACTGCATCCAGACAAAAGGTGGGCATTACCTCTGTAGAGTCCTCAGTCAGTACAACAATACATTAGCAGAATGGCAGGTCTGGTATGTATCTATGCAGACATCTGCACCAACTGAAAGGCTATGTTAACACCCACAAAGGTTATCCATGGCCTTCAACACCTGTGCCATGCAAACAGCCTTGAATCAGTATTGCCTCACTCATTATTGGACAGGTTATCCACAGGTGGGCTGTAGCATGCCTAGATGTAAGTGTTGTGCTTGGCCATTCAACAGCTGCCCCATATATGTCAGTATAACTCTGTGCTCATTACAGGCAGGATAGGCTTGAATCACATATGACACAGCAAAAAAAAAAAAAAAACAGCTGGAGAAAAAGGTTTATCTCCCAGAGCTGCCCTTTGTTAGGAATGCACTCCCCAAAAATGTCAAATAGAATAGCATGCAGACCTTCATCAACTGGTTGAGTGGATCTCAAAAAACACATCTGTCCTAGGGGTCCAAAGTGTGTCAAGCAATGGCAGGGGCAACAGATACTGATAGATGAGTCTGTTGGGGATAGAGTACTGGATAGCCTTGTAAGGGACCCGGGGCAAGTATTGTAGTAACCTCCTCTGTACCTATGAACCTGTGATCCTACAGAACTCCCAGTTGTCATGTAGCAAGAGTAACATGGTGTGTCAAGGGGTATGCATGCAAGGTATACTGTCTGTCCCCATTGTCCCTCATACACTGTTCCACGCATGCACACCTAGGTAAACACGACACATACAGCTGTACCTTGCTGATGAACAGGTCTCTGTGTTTCCACTCTGCCATCCTCAGCTACTGTAATGGCAGCAGCCCACCACGAGTTAGACAGACTGACACCTGGAATGGAAACAGAATAAAGTCTGCAGTACTAACAGCAATAAAGCATCATGGTGCAAAGGTACGCATGACAGTTGCCAGCAGACAGCACCTTACAGGTCATAACACTGCTACACTACACACTGCCATTATCTGTACTATATTCACCCTGTGCATCAGACACATATTAGCATGTCCCTGCATTGATGGTATGGAAAACAGGGATGTGGCACAGGTATCTTCACATGCACTGGGTGAGGTGTTGGGTTGGCAAAAGCCTAGGGTCTGTCATGCATTTGACATCATGTGTGTGTGTGTCTGGAGGGGTGCTGGTCAGCTGGACCAGGGAGAGAAGCTGTTTGCATCTCCCGGTGACCTGCATGTCACAGTCATGTGTGAGTGCGTGCATGCACACAGTCAAACCATGTGCTAGCCCTACACAAGGGTGTGTTGGACAGCCGTGGACCACATATGGTAGAATGTACAGTTCACCGTCTCTGACCATGTACATGGGAACTGGTTCTGCCAGGTGTGGCACTGGTAACACCATGCTCAAGGCCAAATTCAGTACTACTTCCTGATGGTGACTGGTGTTTGCCAGGTCTGTGTCCCTCACAGGACCACCGAGGCTATGTGCCTATGTCCTGCCATGTTGTGGTGTAGACAGCACCCTCCTGTCAGCAGTGATGGTGGTACTGCCACTGCTGGAGTGTGACTGTGTATGGCCATGTGGACTATCAGCTGATGTTAGTGACCTATGTCCACGTGTCCAATGCCCTACTCCCACCACATGTTTAAGCACAGACATTGCACAGTTAAGGACTGACAATGTCTCAACCCACCCTCTATCCACTACATCAGCAAAATGATGTAAGGCATCACCAATGCTGTGGAGGGTGTCATGCATGCCAGGCAGTGTGTCATCCATGACTCTGAGCATCTGTCTGGTGTACTGTTCACAATGTGCCTGTGTGTCCATGATGGACAGAAATCTGCATCAGGTGACACATGCTGTGACACCTCTGACAGGTGCTGGATGGGCAGCAGTCCTCCTTTGAGCACCCCTGTTAATCTGCATGGGTGGAACCTCACTAGCTCTCTGGCTATGGCTAGTGTCTACAGTTGCAGATGCCATAATCCCCACACTCCCCTGTTCAATGCCACCACCCTTGACTGCCCAATATCTGTGCAGCTGGGGACTGGGTATGTGTGGGAATATTGACCGTGTGCAGGATTATTGGGGCTGGAAGTGTCATGTCAACCAATGGGACAGATCCAGCCCCCAGCAACGCCACCTGTGCCTCACAATGGCCACCATCATCATCAGAGTCTGATGACACACTGACATCAGTTTGTGAGGGGAAGACAGCCCCAACCTCCATGGTCATCTGTGAGAGGAAGACAACATGACTACATGAATACCTGCACTATGATGTTTCTGATCCACCCACACACACAGGTGAGGTGCCACAAAGGCATTATACACACCAGACTTTATGACTGATGGCATGCACAACACACAATCAGAACACAAGAGACACACTTTGGACAGGCCCTGAGCAACATTGAGTGCAGCTACATGCAGTTGATGTTGGCAGTACTATACACCTGTGAGTTACGTGACAAGTCAGAGTATGGGATGGACATTCACCTAACATACAGTGCACCCGTTTACACAATAGTAATGCACCCCTGTATAGCAGACAGGCTACACCTATACTAAACTACGTGCTAATATGTTATAGCTCCTGCAGATAAACTACTGTGATTACCAATGGGATGCACTGCAGTGAACCCCACCACAAGTGAACATGCACGTATTTCAACATGGATATGCTTAACAGTCATGTGCATGGCAAACTGGCAGCGCGTAACATGCCTAGGGTATAGGTGAGCCATTACATGACAATTCCACATTTACCAGCTACAGGTTGATGTACCCCAGACACACCAGAGGTACCTATGGATTTGTGGAGGAGAGGTATTGTCAGGATACACACATGTGGCATTGGTACAGGATAATATTTGCATTTATGAACATGTACAGTACAAGCTGTGATACTACCCAAATTGCTAACATTCACAGTATGTGTGCACATGTGTACATTACAAAACCTCAACCACAAATGCTGACTGACCTCACCTATGCATACAGGTATGCAGAGGCTGCCACTATGAATGCTACAGTATTAACGTGATGACCACTGGAAGCTTACCTAGATGCTTCTCAGCTGTGGAATCTGTGCCACCCACCTCCACGACATATGTAGTGATGGTTTCTTGTGAGCTGGTGGTTGAACCCAGGTGTGCCAGGAACTCCGCCGTGACTGACAGTGGTGGTTGTGTAGCAGCCCCCTCCCCGTGCAGCACAGTCTCTGGCCACAGCTGCAGCCCTTTGCCCATGCATGTTGTATGACATCAGTAGCATGTTGTTAGACCTGTACGTAGCTCCTGTCCCAGTGGCCCACATCATTCACTGTTGCTACCAGGTCTGCCCACAGTGCAGCACATTGTTGCTGATTGTGGCAAAACCTTGACAACAGCACCTGTTGGTGGAGTCTCAGGGCATCATGAATTTTAGTGGTCTCAGCTTCTAAGAAGGATGGGGTGCAACATCTGTACATCCTACCTGACAGACATTACCAACAGAACACATCACAGGACTGCATACATTGCTCACCTTTATGTACAGACCCTGCACATCCACTTTTGCCAGCACTGTCCACCACTAACCCCCACATCATAGCCCTGCCATCTATCAGCACAGTATGTCTGTGGGTATCGTCAACACAGTGGCAATACAGCATGCATTACACCCCCTGATCCTGATGTTTCATGCTACTTGCTGCATGTGCCATGATGTATTGTAATGCATGTACCTGTTGCATGTATTACTGCCTGTTCATAGCCTGCCTACATGGTCTGCTGAATTGTCAGCCTCCTACTGTATTGGTAATCACATGGTCTGTAGGCTCACCCCCTCAGGTCTCCCTGGCCTTCCTACCTCAGATTCTGGACTATATGGCTGACAATGTCCTACAGTTTCCCCAGCCAGTGTAGTTGATATGGGTGTCCAGGCACTGTTTAGCATCTGCCTCATGTGCATGGATGGACAGCCATCTAACACCAGCAAAGAACACACAGTGTGAGAAATGCAATGACAGTAGTAACCTGCAGTCCATGATCTGTCCCTGTCAAGGCCACACGCCTGTCCCCAAACAGGTTGTCAACACAATCAGTACACCTCACACACCAGCCACACCTACACAACACACACAAACATCTGTAGTGTTCCTCAACATACACATCCAAAAAGAAAGTGGATCTCTGAGGCTGAGCCACACATGAATGCCACAGCTGTACACAACACATGCAACACATGGACACACAGCTGTGTTTCACAGCCATGCAGGTGTCAGCCCCTGTCCAACCTCTTACACATAGGGGACTCCAGCGGAGACATGCTGGTGTGCCTCTGACCTGGCTGTGTATGTGGACAGTGACAGCTACTTGTTTGCCATGTGGCAAGCTCTACCATAGTGCATAGACAGTGCTGTCTCTCACCAACAGGTACTGTCATGGGTCTGTCACAGTACATGTTGGTGTGCCTGACCTGACATGTATGTACTGGGACAATATGCACTGAGACATGATTAAGCACTGGTTATGTGTCACAGGCAGGTATGGCCCTAGCCTTAAGCTGCATTATGCTGTCACCCAGACCAATGCCACAATACAATCAGGGAATGATTGCCCTTAACATGTGCAAATTTATCCTGTGATATTCCAGGGGTTCCAATAACTGGGAGTCTCGGATGATATGGTAAACAGACCATGATGCTCTGCAAGTGATGGCCTCCATCTGTCTTTACTGGTATTCATGCATTTGCCACTGGTTATTGTCAGCACAATAGTGACTTCATTATTAAAAGTAGTGAAGTTATCATCACCAACATACATGTGTCAGTGCAGCACACATTGACAGCCATGCTGCTAAATGCTAGAAGTGTACACATGACTTTGCCCTCATTGCAAGTAGTCCTACCCCTGTGTAATGCAGACATCTGTGCAGTCACACAGACCATGGTTCAAAGCTGTAGAGAGCTCCCCAGACTACCTGATCAACCATCCTATCATACATTCAGACTCCAAGGTGTAGCCGGTAAGGCCATGGGACATGGGGTGTCTGTATATATGAGGCACATACACACCTCCACACTGTACAGGCAGTAAGATGCACAGGGGACACTGCAGGTGCATTACACCATTGCCAGCACACACTTTTTCAAATCACAGTTAGCTACCGGTCAACACGTGACCAGGAAACCCATTCAGCCTATATGGGCCTCATCAACTGTCTTAGGAGTCAGGTCTGTACCCTGATCCTGGGTCAGTTGAACAACCCTAACATACATTGTTAGACACACCCATGACAGCACACAAATGGCCAGACAGCCATCAACAGTGGACATACAAGCACCTTGGTGCAGCTAGGGGCTACCCCGACATGAGGTGAAGATGTAGTGCAGCTGACATTACACAACATGGGGTACCACTGCAGCATACCTACAGTGTCATCCTCTGTGACAAACCTACCATTATGAGGTCACATTTGCAGTCACCATCTCCCACAATACCCATCTAGCTAGGGTCAGGCATACATACACCTCCAATATGGAATACAACCTCCAGGGGAGTTATACTTAGCTTCACAGCCCCCAACCCCTCATTAAGGACTGGCACCAATAGCCACATATACACACAATCACTATATCTGCATTTGTATAGATGCATGTAGGCAGGTATACCCGACAGGCCTACATCATCCCCTGCTAGGATATGTACACATGTCTGGTGGACATCTGCAATACATACTGTCCATAACAGGGATGACATACTGCTGTCAGAGACAAAGTAGGGACAGGTGTCCAATTTGAAGCAATGTCTCTGTAGCATTTACATGACAATGGGATCAGTCCTGCACACATGCACAACAAACACAGAGCTCATATTGTCTACATCAACTACAGACAGTCATCTCCCCTACTGCACATATGTGTGTAACAGCACAGGAAGCACCTGCAGCTGCTCACTTGAGGTGCTCAAGGACACCTGCTATACCAGTGCTGTTGCTATACCTTACAGAGTAAGTGTAGGCACCCCCTGTCTTCCCCATTAGTACATCTGGATAGCCACAGTACCTCCCCATCTCCTATATGTAGGGAACAGGTCACCACTGCCATGTGAACGTCATGGTATACATCTGCCATGGGAGCCTATCACATCACAGGATGCATCCTACATGACCACAAGCATAACCTTAAAACACCATAAGGAACCATATTCAAAGGAGGACTGAGTGTACCGCCTTTGTCTTGCTGTTTGTTTGACAACCACTGTCACCCCTTTAGAGTAAGGTGTTGCATCCCCCACTCAGTCACATGATAGAACCAGCAGCCTAACTAGGCTGTTCTGCAAGGCCATAGCACAGTTTCTAGAGAACCCCAGTAACAACCACAATGGTGACCTGCACACAATCCATCACGCACACTTAGGCTTTGTCAAGGAAGGGTTCATGTCTGTTACACTCGGTTGACCTGTATGACACAGTCACCAAAACCATAGACGGGGAGACAGTGCAAACTTCCTACCTTGACCTGGACAAACTCTGTGAAAGTGTAACCTCATGGCCATTATAGACATAACACCTCCAGGTATGCATCATACCATAAGTTGCCATATGGGTAGCACACCGGTGCACTGACACGACCCATCTATTTCACATAGGATAACCCACCTCAAGCAGTTGACCCATAACTACATGTCTAACCTGTTTTTCCATGTTTGGGCCTCTGTTATGTGTGATATACACTCCTGAACTCCTCAGGTGCATGTAACAGCCATTAGCATATGTCTGACCATGTCTGTGGACAACTGCATGGTGTTCCATCACTGGATGCCCTACTGATGTCAACATCTGCTTAGGAGGGCTTCACACAGATACATGACTGTTGCCAGACACATGGCCACAGGCCACATAGCAGGACATGCAGTGTCACTCCGCATAGTATCACAGTACTAACACTATCCTAGCATGCAATCAGTCATGAAGGAGCTGTGGAAACAGGTGTTTGGCAACATGACATTTCAACACAATGTTGCTCCCATTGTATGGTACACCTTCTACATGGCCCATGTCCCACATAAGGGTATGTCATCAAGGGCAAGGGTTATACACATCCCAGTATTCCCCTCAATGAGGCCCATTATTGTATCTAATTCCCTGTATATCATCACATCACACAGCACATGCAGCAGCTGGGTAGATCACAGAGGTTCCCCACCAGGGAATACCAGGGTATCACACATCTACCATGCACCAATAGGCTATAAGGGCAACTGTCTACCCAGTTGCATACATACTCCTCAGGGATGACCTCAGTGTGTTATGCTAGGCAGTCATGGACTCCACATAGCTGGGACTGCTGCACGAGTGGAAATCATGCTCCACTCTGTTAACACACACACACACACACATGCCTACAACCTGGCATGTCACATGAAATGGGCATGTAGGCAGCTAAGATGTGTGTCCCACACAATCACCCTGTAGTGGAATGGGCACCCTGTCCACATCAGGCAGGGTAGCCATTTACACCTTTGCAGGTGTAACCTGGATAACTGTATGGTTAAATGCACATACACCCTTGGGATACCACCTGTGTCCCTGCTGGACTGGGGCATCAGGTGCTGCATACACATGAGCTAACATCTGGCCTAGGCATATGGCTGCTCAGGGCCCATAGCCTCGTAACCTCATATAGTACCAGGAATACCACATATGGACTGAGTGCTGTGACACACTGTGTTGTGTCCACAACCAACACTGCCATCGACTGTTGGGTGTCCGCTATGGGCAACGTTACAGTACCATGTCATCCAGCCACAGTGGTAGCTGGTAACTTCAAATCAAAGGGGGGGGGCTGCAGGAGACAGCTGAATGGGTGGGGCCAATAGGAAGGGGTGTGTCCAAATAGAAAGGGAAGGAGTTATGTTCAAAACCACAAAATCTGGAACTTTAATTAAATATGCTGCCCTGGTTGCCAAACCGTCATTATGAGAGTCCAATCAATACAAAATGAAATGTAGAAGAAAAAAAATATTTCAATGCATTGACTGCATGACAGCTTACTTAATATCTAGATGGAAACAAAAAGGTTGTGGGGCATGAAAAAATAAATTACTTTTTAAATACATTACTAGAATGCCAGTCAAATTCATGTATATGAAAAACAAGCAACATTCAATTCAAACCACTTCTCCTTGCACTGCAGTTCTAATTATAATTTATATTCAGATTTATAAAAGTACCAAGAAACATGCTGAAAGTAGCAATCTCTGTGATACCCCCAATTGTAAAAATGTTTCTTATCCAAAAAAGACCTGCTGCCTGACAACTATCTACTTGTTTCATGGGGAAAACATGATCAAAGTAAAAAATGAATAGCAAACAAGAAATAAGCTCAAGATAAATTGCTTAAAGGATTACTGCACAGGTTATGGACCACACATGATAGATTGACATTCTGTTTAGTTTACGGGTAAAGCCTGCAAAGATGACTGCAAGTCTCCAACAAAGGTAATGAGCTTCTTAAAATACTGTAATCCTGTCCTTTATTACAAATACTGTCATATGCATTTCAATATCCAAGGCTTATATATTATCTAGTTATGTAAGTATTATCTGCATGGCAACAAAAAGGCTTTCAATGTTGGTAAGTCTTTAACAGTATGCTTATTAAAACTTACTTGCATATTACAATGTCAGAAAAGCTTACCTGATGGTCATGAAAGCATTGCTACTTAAACACAGAGCAACGAGCACTTTCTGAATAATAAGAAGCATAAATCAACAGTATAAAAACATGACAGGAAAACCATAACATTCTCCAAAATCAAGCAAGGACAGATGAAAAGCCACTGTAGTACTTGTGTCTACCTTGGATGGGGGGATACTCTGCACACTTACACTGCATAGCTGCTCCTTGCTTTGCTTGGACACATCCAGAGTCACTACATGGGGGAGTGGGGTGCAACAAGTACGTCACAATTTGAAATGTCTCTGGCTGACTGTGATGGCCATGACACATTTATCATACTTCTCAACATCAGAGCAAGAAATCTGGACAAAGCCATACATAGAAGTAGGACAAAGGCCCAAAAATAAGGACAATATTTAAATATTGCTCTTATAAACTTTCTAACAGAATAGTAGGTTTTGCATTAGTATGAATTTTCTGAAGCGTATGAAATCTGAAACTCAGATGTCTGTCATTATTTTCTAACTGGAGCCATCTTGGCTTACTTACAGCATAGGCCAATTCTCTTCAGCTCGTGGTATATCTCATTTGACCACTGTCCCTGCAAACGGGTTCTCTCTCAGTCCCCCACTTGCTGAATCATTGGCCATTGGCTGCATCTGCAGTGAAGAAACCAGCCACATGGACACAAGGGCTTTAAACAGAAAATAAGTTACTTGACCACTGTCCTTGTGAACAGGTTCTCTCTCAGCCTCCCACTTGCTGAATCCTTGGCCATTGGCTGCATCTGCAATGAAGAAACCAGCCAAAAGGACTCAAGGACTTTAAACAGAAAATAAGTTACTTGACCACTGTCCCTGCGAATGGGATCTCTCTCAATCCCCCACTTGCAGAATCCTTGGCCATTGGCCACATCTGCAGTGAAGAAACCAGCCACAAGGACTCAAGGGCTTTAAACAGAAAACAAGTTACTTAACCGCTGTCCCTGTGAACAGGTTCCCTCTCAGTCCCTCACCTGCTGAATCCTTGGCCATTGGCCGCATCTGCAGTGAAGAAACCAGACATGACTCAAGGGCTTTAAATAGAAAATAAGTTACTTGACCACTGTCCCTGTGAATGGGTCCTCTCTCAGTCTCCCACTTGCTGAATCTTTGGCCACTGGCCGCATCTGCAGTGAAGAAAGCAGCCACAAGGACTCAAGGGCTTTATACAGAAAATAAGTTACTTGACTACTGTCCCTGCGACCAGGTTCTCTCTCAGTATCTCACTTGTTGAATCCTTGGCCATTGGCCACATCTGCAGTGAAGAAACCAGCCACAAGGACTCAAAGACTTTAAACAGAAAATAAGTTACTGTAGGTGTCTAGCTATGTTTCCGTCTTAGCCTGCTACTGTAGAAAGTACCTGGTCTAAAGCAGAAATAACTGTCTCTATCCATGGCTAGGGAGGGCAGCTGCACCCCCACCCCTTCTGCTATAAATACATTCCCCAGTTAACTTTTTATTTTTAGTTATCAGTAAACCAAGATAAAGCTCTAGATGAAAATAGGTAACCCAGTAGATACACTGGAATTGCCCACTTGTAAAATAGAGGCAAAAAGGTACTCAAACTGCCACTTTTTGTGTGCTTCAAACTAGGTATCTACCCAGAAAGGACACAGCTGAAATCAGATCTATAGATTGTTTTTCCCCACTAGATTCTAATACCTCCTAACAGTTTGGCTGTTTAGACACTTACCCTGCAATCTTTAGCCTGGGGGCGTTCTATGAACTCAGGTCTATAGATTGTTGTTTCCAGCATTTGCTGCTCAATTTCTCCCAAGTGTGATTTTCTACAAGCACTAACTACTTCTTGTTACCTGTGGCCACTCCTACCCCCTTCCTCCAATATTGTCCAGGCAAAGATTTTTTAAAACCCCTGGAGCCATCTTGGCTTATTCACAGCAGCTGCCAATTCCCTTCAGCTCGTGGTATATCTTATTGTAAGTGTTTGAGCTTTATTTTTTATATTGCAGATAAGGTCTCTACAAGCTCAATTGTTCTATTGCTTAGTTTCTGTCAGCATTGCTACTGTTGTAGAACTGGTCTCCTATTTATAAAAGTTGTAGACAAAGTGTTACAATGTATAATTTTCCAGTCTGACTTGGTGTTTTGTGTGCTTAGTGCTGCTAGCACTTACAGACGCTATAGTATCAAACTGGGTTGCTACTCCTCATCACTTTTGTTTAGTACAAACTTTTTAGTTAAAATAGATGCTAAGTAGTGTGACTGATTGTTCTGTGATTCAGTGTGAAGGAAAGCAGTATGTTAAATACAGAACACCCTATTATGGCTAAAATTCCTGGTTTGCTGCCAAGTCAAACTGATCCTTAGTTGTTTTAACTGCTGTACCATGAGAAATATTATAGCAATGTAGATATGTAAATGTCTGTGTTGCGATATTTAGTACTGTTATATACAATTGTTGTGATAGTTTACTACTGCTATATCTGTGATAGAACTGTCTCTTTAAATTCATGGGCTACCTAAATTATCTGGTATATATCAGTAAGTCAGGTGTTTTTATGTCATGGGCTTCATATGAGAATGCATAACAGTTGCCTGAGCCTTTTTTACTAAACACTTTGTACCTGTGTAAATAGTGTAACATGCTGCTACTTTTAAACCCAATACCCCTCCTGCCTGGGTGATAATTTATTATTTCAGTTACTTTTTACAGCACTTCTCTCTCATTCCCCTTTCAGAGACCTAAACGTAATAATTGTTTTTGTCTTCATCTTGTCATTTAGTGACCACTGTTCCTGTGAACGGGTTCTCTCTCTTTCCCCCACTTGCTGAATCTATGGCCATTGGCCGCATCTGCAGTGAAGAAACCAGCCACAAGGACTCAAGGGCTTTAAAAAGCAAATAAGTTACTGTAGGTGTCTAGTTACGTTTCCCTCTTAGCCTGCTACTGTAGAAAGTACTTGGTCTAAAGCAGAAATAACTGGCTCTACACACAGCTAGGGATGGCAACTGCACCCCCACCCTCATCTTCTATAAATACATTCCCCAGTTAACTTTTTCTTTTTAGTTATCAGTAAACCAAGATAAAGCTCTATGTGAAAAAAGGTAACCCAGTAGATACACTGGAATTTCTCACTTGTAAAATAGAGACAAAAAGGTACTTAAACTGCCACTTTTTGTCTGCTTCAAACTAGGTATCTACCCAGGAAGGACACAGCTGAAATCAGGTCTATAGATAGTTTTTTCCCTACTAGATTATATGGCTATTTAGACACTTACCCAGTAATCTTTAGCCTTGGGGGGGGGGTTCTAGCCAGCTCCGCTCGCTAAGCTCACTCCTCTTCTTCCCCTGCCCCCTATTCCCACCCACCCCAGTACCTCTGCATTTATTCATAGCCTTAAATGCACCCCTAATTGCCAGCAATTAGGCTATACCACTACTCACCCCCCTACATCCAACACAATCATGCTACTACCTAATAAAATAACATTCCTAACCTGCATAGTTCTAGCTCACATTACATCCTACAAGGCTCCACAGTCACATGCCCCTGCAACTTCTTAAGTACTCTCTCAACACCCTCCCTCAGACATTTACTCTATAACTACACTACCCCTGCCACCAAAAACATCCTCCCAATACACACACTCCATTACCAAACACCTAACACACTCAAAAATAAAATATCCCTAAGATACCATAAGCAATTTACTATGTATATAAAACATATCCTAAACGCCCTCTATAAACTATCCCTCGCTGGAGACATCCATCCAAACCCTGTTCTTCCCAAATCCAACCCAACCACAAACCCTAGTCTAAGCAAACCCCCCCCCACAACTCAACTCCTAGCCATGAAGAAAACAACAGACCCATTTATAATGTCCCTAACATCAGAAGCATATACAATAAAATCCAAGAACTACTTGCCAGCATAAGCATATATTCCCCAGATATTTTCTTCCTAACGGAAACCTGGCTCAAACCTGACATTGAAAGTGAGGAAATACTTCCACCTGAGTACAACATCCTTCGCATAAACAGATTGTCCAAAAAAAGGAGATGGTGTAGCATTGATATTTAAACACCACCTCGATATTCAACTCCTGAACTCATCTGCCCCCACCACAACAATGAAGAAATATTTTATGCCAATCTCAAACTAAACCCAAATAAAACAATCAATATCATAGGATGCTATTTCCCACCAGGGCAAAATATTACACTCCTAGAAAATCTCCTGAGCTGCGCTACTCTATCTCTACCCCAGGAAACTATAATTCTTGGTGACTTTAACATCAACTGGCTATCCTGTAATTAGCCTCCCAACCATTCACCTTAATCTCCATGGGTTCACTCAACTCATTCAATCCCCTACCCGAATCAACAAAAACCCTAACAATCATACCTTACTTGATTGGATTCTAGTCAACAATGCCCCTCACTCTTACCTAGCAGGCTGCTTACCTGACCGTCTTAATGACCGCTCCCCACTTTCCTAATTCGGCACCACACAAACGGTCTTAAGCTCATTATCCACAGGCAAAGTCCAACTTCAACCCCAACTCCTTCATCTCCTCCCTGCAAAAAATTAACTGGTCACCACTAAAATACCTAAACCTAGATGAGGCTGTCCGCTTCTTCAACAGTACTTTCCTCTCCATCCTAAACACCCATGCTCCTGTAGGAAATGCCAAAGTCAGATCCAGGCATGCCCCATAGTTACAAAAGACCACCACAACCCTAATGAAATCCAGAGATAAGGCCTGGGAGCACTGGTGACTAACAAAAAATAACTCAGATAGGCAATCATTCCTTGAACTGCACAATAAAGCCAAAAAGCATATCAAATTAAACAAATCTCTCTACTATAAATCCACCCTAACCTTTACCAACCACAACCCTAAGCAATTCTGGTCCACTATTAACACTATCCTCCACCCAGGGAAGGTTGATACCCCCAGCCGTCCACCCCCCCCAGCAGTATTGCTGAATCCTTCAACAAACACTTCACTGAAACTATAACATCTCTAAACAAACAACACTTCCTTACAACAGCCCCCCAACTCCTAACCCTAAACCCCCCACTTCTCTTTTCTTCTTCACCTCAGTACCTACCTCTAACATAAAAAGACTATTATCAAAACTTAAACCCACCAAACCTGCAGCTGACAATCTCCCCTCTGAATACTTGAAAATCGCAGCTGATACACTAGCCTACCCAATTTCACTTCTAATCAACTGTTCCATAACAGAAGGCTATGTTCCCTCGATATGGAAAATATCTCACATCATTCCCCTCCACAAAGGCACCCCCTCCACCGAACTCTCCAATTACCGCCCCATTGCTATCCTCTCCCCTCTCTAAAAATGTATCAACACCCATGTCTCCAACTATCTCCTAGCTAATAATCTCCTCTCCAAAACACAACATGGTTTCAGGCCATATCACAGCACTACCTCTGCTCTGCTCTCCTTCACCAACACTATACTTCATCACAAAAACAAAGGCCTCTTCTCTACTACCGTATTTCTAGATCTCTCAAAGGCCTTTGACATGGTATTGCATGAGCTGCTACTTTCTACTCTCCCCAAACTCTCCTTCTCACAATCAGCCTGCAACTGGTTCCACAGCTATCTACACAGATGCCAGCAATCAGTAATCTGGGACAATAACATATCGCCTCACCTTCCAGTTACTCTCGAAGTTCTAACGGTCTATCCTTGGCCTTCTGATATTCTCACTTTTCACTAACAACCTACATACTGCCACCACACAAGCATCTCTTTTACAGTATGCAGACAACTCTACTCTCATCTGCTCTGTCCCCACTCTGCCAGAACTACAACAAATCACACAGGAATCATTCTCTTCTGTAGGAAGCC
Organism: Protopterus annectens; assembly: GCF_019279795.1. Taxonomy (NCBI): domain Eukaryota; kingdom Metazoa; phylum Chordata; order Ceratodontiformes; family Protopteridae; genus Protopterus; species Protopterus annectens. The sequence continues at coordinate 831,529,710 of NC_056749.1, forward strand.
GGCTATCCAATGCTCAGCTCCTACTCAACCCAAGTAAGACAAACCTTCTCCTGTTCCAACCTTCCAAAGCCACCCAAAACACCCCCACTTCAACATTCTTGCCAAAGACGATGCCATCATCTCTCCATTAGAACACACATAATTACTTGGTGTGGAAATAGACAAACCTAGATTTGACACCCACATATCTCTCTCAATAAAAAAAGTTCACAAGTAACTTGGTGCATTATATTGAAGCCGCCAATTCCTAACCAAGGCGGCTAGAATCTCCATAGCCAATTCACAGCTAATCTCCACCCTACTCTATGCATCCCCCATACTTACCGACCTACACAAGCTGGATGTTTGTTACAACAAAATTGCTAAATTTGCCACTGGACCCTCCTACCGCAGCCATCATTGTATCTCCCTTAAAGAACTAAACTGGCTAAAATTCCCACAATTCCTTCACTTTAATCAACTCACCCTCACTCATAAACTTATTAACCACCCCCTTAACAACCCTTCCTTTCAAACCCTATCTCCCCACTAGGCCCCTAAGATCAAGCAACAAAAATCAACTCACTGTTATCAAACCCAAAAACTCAGCAGGAGAAGCCATATTTTCATGTACCATATCTAAACTTTGGAACAATCTTCCACCCTGTATAACTACTCTACCTTCCAGCAGCCTTTTCAAGACTGCACTCAAATTCCACTTAAATTTGCACTGGCTTTGTCCTTGTTCTAATCCAGACTAACTCTTACCTCCCCCCACCTTGACTATTAACCCAACTATACTACTACCACTACTAACCACAGTCAGAAATAGCTAGTTGTCTTTACATACATTAAAATCTTGTCTGACAACTTTGTTACTAATATTATAAATGACAAGAAACTATTTTAACTTGCAACATTTACTGTATATACTGTTGATGATCAATATCTTGTTGTATTAAAGCCAACAACCTGTAATGTTGTGTACTATTGCTGCAACTTTGTATCTCTATTTATCATGTACAGGATGTGGAGCTTTTCTCCCCAGGCATCTGCTGAAAAGGACCTGTGTCCAGTCAGAATTTCCTGGTAAACAAATGTAAATACTAAATAAGATAAATAAATAACTTCAGTCTTTAATGATTTGCCACTAATTTGCCAGAAAACCACAATTTTATGAAAAATGGACCAAAAATGTAATGCAAAAATATAAAATAGCCACACAATACAGCTGGGAGCCTGTCAAAGAAAGGACACTTTTTTAAATATTAGTACTGTTAACTGACAAAATCAATGAATCTACATGCATTTCTGAAATAAAATAATCTATAACTCTGATTATTACAGTTATTTATTATTATTGTTTTGCTCAGGGATTATTAGAGGGAGAGCAATATTTTGAGCCAAAATCGGGGACAGTTTTGAGGTTTGGATATGCCTAATTCTATAAAGCAATTTATTTGCACGTATCTCTCAATCTGTTAATGCAGGATATCTGGACAAGGCCAAATATATTGGGGGAACATACAAACAGTACTAAAATTGCTCTTATATAAACTTAGTTGATAGAATAACAGGTATTGCTTTAGCATGCATTTTTTTGAAGCTTATGAAGTCTAAAACTCCATGTCTGTCATTACTTAGTGACTTAATTCCTAAATGATTTGCCAGAAAACCACAAATTTTGAGGAACAAACCACAAATAAGAAGCACAAATCTATTAGTTCTGTGAAAATCTGGACAGTTGAGAGGTATAGTTCTGCTTTGAGTTTGCCACCCTTCCCCCTCACAAAATCATGGTCGAATGGAGCCTCCCCCCTGCAGCCATTCCAATGTCCCCATTACTTGGCTATTTCACCCCATTTACCATAAACACTAATGTGCATACTGCTTTACTTCTATGATGATTTGGATTTCATTTGAAAGTTTTATTTTGCATTCTACAGCACAAACACTAAGACATCTGCTAAACAATGCAATGCAGTCTCACAATGAAAATAGACTTAGCATTAAAACGACTTTGCCCTTGAAACTCACATTCATTGAAACAGCATTGAAATCCACATTCAAAGAAAAAACATTTAGCCAGTATAAAGATCAGCTCTGGGCTGTTTTCAAATTATAGGCCCCTTGACATACATGTGTTGTATGATACATCTTCCTGATTATATTAAATTATATTCCTTGTATAATACAGTACAGTTGTTAGAGGGTTTTTAAATTTATTGTTTTGAACATTTTTCCAATAAACAATGAAACAAACTGCACACACCAATAATGACAAAACTGCCCAATTGCGAAAATTTCCATCATAAAAGTCTACTCAAACTTCTACAATCCATCTGTATCAGTAAACATGCACAATCTCTGCAGAAGTAAGTCATCTAAATAATTCCACATTAAAGAGATCTGTAACTAATGAAGAGGTCGCTACTAGCAAACAACTTTATATTTCATTGTTTCATCTACAAATAAAGTGCCTGTATCTTTGCCAAAGAGGACATTCTTAGTATGGCAGAATCCACCCCATGTAGGAGTAGAACCCACAGCCTTCTGCATCAAAAGCAAGTACACTACCTGTTGTGCTACTAATAATGCAAGCAGACTTAGCATAAATAGCACTACACTTTTCTTCCCCTGCAGCTCTCAGCTTCTTGTAAAATCTACTCGTAACTCAACTGTATTTCTCAGCTTTGCAGCACAAGAAATCTGGAAAAAGCCAACATTTATTGGGTGGGGGACAAAAGCCAAAAAATGAGGGACACATTTTAAACACTGATTGCATAATCTTGGAAATTTGTGAATATAAAATTCAGTGTTACCACCATACATTTTACTGCCAACCTTGAACCCAGGACCCTGTGCAAAACAGTCAGAGCAACATACCACTATGCCAAATCAACTGTTTATAAAAGAGAGGAAGAGTGAAACTTAAATGGCTACCATTTAGTGAATTCAGTTCTCACCACAGCTGTCAACATCTTAGCACAAAACATCTGGACAAAGCCAGAAATGGGGGAATACAGCCCTCAAACATATTCAGTGAATTCAGTTCTCAGCATAGCTCTCAACCTTAGCACACAAAACATGGATGAAGCCAATAATGGGGGACTACAGTCTCAAACATGGGGACAAATTTCAAATATTCATTTTATAACCTTAGAAAATTGCTAGAATAAAAGGTTTTGTGTTACTATGTACTTTCTGAAGAATATGAAGTCTAAAATTCAAATGCTTGTCAATTTTATTCATTTAACATTTGTTAACCAAGAAAGTTGGACTTGGAACAAAAGCCAATTTTCAGCAGAGGCCCAAGGAGAAATACTGCAGACACATGTTTTTGTTATATGGGAGGACACCAGGGCAAACTCACACACAAACACAGGGAGGACATGCAGACTCCACACAGAAGGCACCCCAGCTAAAAAAACAGAGAACCACTGTAAGGCAACAATGCTACCACAGCACCATCAATTATCTAAAGAATTAAGAATTCAGAAACCATGGATTTTATGAGAAACAGAAGAAAATATGAGGCAAAAATCTGTAAAAGTTTCACAAATGGTGGTGGGTCAGGCTCTTGTTACCTGCACCCAGGGTACAGAGTACACAGTGACCTAGCCAGAGCACATCAGGAACTATCGGGGACACCTGGACAATCTTTGAAGTAAGCCTCTATGACATTCACAGACTGAGAGGGGCTCACTGACAGTACATGATGTGATATGCCAGCTGTATCCACCAGTACTTACTGTCAGTATTGTACAGCAGACAATCTAGTAAGCAGTCATATGTGAGTTGACCACTGCTGGGATGAGTCAGGGGCCAGAGTTGTGATATGTGTCACTGCAAAACTAAAAAACCAAACCAACTGATGAAGACGAAAAAGCCCAGGGAACACGCCACCAACAAAAATCCTGCACAGATGCAATACAAACGCTGTAAAAGTCCAGTAGTCAATGGAAATAGACCAACGATTATTTTGTAGTGGTCACTACAAAATAATCGTTGGTCTATTTCCATTGACTACTGGACTTTTACAGCGTTTGTATTGCATCTGTGCAGGATTTTTGTTGGTGGCGTGTTCCCTGGGCTTTTTCGTCTTCATATGTGTCACTGCACACAGAGCCATAAGAGATGGTCGTAGGTGCTGGCCAGCAGACTCAGAGTAACATGTCACTCCAAGAAATGCAGTTGATACCTACTGTGTGCGTTCCTATTTCCCATGACTGCATCCTCCCATCTGCATTCCATTACATGTTTAATTCTCTCACATACCTGGTATATTGCTGTACTCCTTTGTGAGAGGAAATCCAGTTGTAGTCTCCTACAGAATCACAGTCTGTCTTCATGAAGAAAGTGTCAGACTTGTTTACCATAGGCAGCAGCTTGCCTTTTGTAGGTAATGCTCATTAACAGGTGATTGCCTGTGCACCAATCTGTGACTCCCATTATCTAATTGCATCCAGAACAGCTGGGTTGCATTGCCATTAGCCAGTGGCATGGGAACACAGTGCTATAATTAAGGCCTTCATGTAGGCCTTGGCCCTTTTCTTGGCCTGTGAGGAGGACATTACCGAGGTGTGGGGGCTACAGCATCACAGAGGGTATGTAGAAATACAGTTTACTGTTTGGATTGATGGATTATGTCCATAGTTTAGCATGCTATGTTTGGTCATTGTTAACAGAGTTTCTGATTCTGTGGCAGGTTACTGTTTAATAATGTGTGTTGAGCTTAGTAAGGAGACAGGCAGATGTGAGTGTCAAACATCCTTTTTATCTGAATGTGCATGCTGCTGCAGTTGATGCTGGTGTATCAGCTGTGTATGTTTGTAGGGGGTGACTGTGATAACATGTCCCTGTCACCTGAACACCCTCCAAACCTTTATGTGTTATGGAAGGTCTGCAGCAGTTAGCTGAACATACAGCTGCATGTGTGGCAGGCCACAGCTGCTGCATTCTGGGAAGGAGTCATACTTGGGATTGTGATGACATTGGGGACAGCAAGTTGTATATGTCAGTGAGGTTGCAGTGTCAGCTGTTGTCATAGCATGGCCAGGGTGAGGGCACCCATTACAGTCCAGGTGAGGCATGTTCCTCTGGTACATATGTTAAGTAGTAGTACCATCTGGACAGTGGTAGGGGAGGTTTAGAACACATGTTGATATTTGTGACATTTGTCCCACCCTTCAGGCTTTTGACATGCTACTGTGGGTGGCACTGACTGTGGTAGCAGCAAGCAGGTCTGCTGTACATTGCAGGGCTCGGTTATTTGTAGGTTGCATTGCTGAGCATGTAGTTGTCGTGCAACAGACTGGACTGTTGGCCTGAACTGTAGGTGTCCATATGTCAGACATGCTGGGAATGTTACAGATAGAGCTACGGAGTAATTAATATGGGAGGTGTAGTTGCAATATGTATGTGCATGCATACAGTGTGTTACACAGTATTGGCATGAACATGTCTGTTTGGATGGCTATGACATGTGACACTGGCCTGTCTGTCATGCTTTAGTAAAATCAATATGAACTGCATTGCCAGTACTTCAGCACACAGAATAGCTTTGATGACAACTATGCCATACATAGGTGACACAACTGTGGGTATTCTACAACAGTATGTGCAGTTTTCAGCTGTACCTTATATGGTGGGCCTCCCATCAATCCCTCAACATGTCTTTGGCTGTGTATTGGTTCAGTGTCTGCATTACAGGTCCAGGTACAGTGTCATTCATCACATTATATGTAGAAGTAGTGTCAGTCATACTCAGGATATCTTGGTGACAACACAAGTAATTCCCCAGAGTTGAGTTTTCTACTGGTGTATTGCAATGAACTGTAGTTCAGAGGGTCCTGGGGCCAATACTTGGCAAGAGTATATTTTTTCCTAATGTTACATGACTGTACTGCATGATATATTTAGAAAAAAAGCTTAACTTGTCAGAACTGAGTTGTCCTAGTGGTGTGTTGCTCTGACTGTAGTTCTGAAGATCCTAGGTTCAGTACTTGATAGGGGTATCTTTTTTTCCTAATGTTACATGACTGTACTACATAATATATTTAGAAAACAATAGTGATTCCCCAGAGCTCAGTTGACCTACCGGTGTGTTTCTCTGATTGTAGTGCAGCATGTTGTGGGTTCAAGACTTACCAGGGCTGGATATTTTGTTGCTAGGCAGAACAGTGTCTGGATCAGATAGAGTGATTAAAGCAGTTTTAAGTGGGTTTGTGTGATGCGCCTTGATGCCTAGCAGTGCTTATCTCCACTTAAACCTGTGTTATTTCCAAAAAAAGAAAAGAAAAAAGGGTTGAAAGGAAAGTGGTGAAATGGGGGCAAGCAGGGGAGGAACAATATGAAAGTCAGCTAGGGATGTGCAGGATGGGTGTAGGAAAGGACCATAGCTCTCGATTTCTTCTGCAGCAACAGCTGTGAATGATGTGGACAATTTGGAGCCTCACACCCCACAGGGAGGGGTGTGGGCGACATAAGTTTGTTGATTAATTGATAGGATGATTGATTCATGGCAGTGTACATGGGGATGAAATGGAGAGCTATGTATGGGATGACATTTTTTGGGGGGGACAGATCACCCCCTTTTTTTTTTTAAAGATGAGAGTGGGATGTTGGGGAAGGATTGTAGGTACATTTGGGGAGGTAAGTTGGGTAGGAGAGGTTGCATTTGCAGACAGGCAAGACAGACAAGACAGTGGACAGGGGCGGTGTATGACACATGAGGGGGGTAAACACCTTGGACAGGGAGGGTGGTTGGGAATCAGAGAACCAAGTGCCCTCAGATGGAAACAGTGGGACTGAGATCCTCACCCATGGGCAATCACCACTACCCCTTCACAGCCCTGATGGTGGCTGTGTTGGGGGCTGGGTGCCACAGCCAGACTGCCCCTCGAGGTACACCATTCTGCCCTCTAGCTAATTGCATCCAGAACAGCTGGGTTGCATCCCATTGGATGACCCTGCACACCATCCCTGAGAGCTGCCTATGGGTGACTGGATCCTCCCCGTGCCTGCACCTGGGGGATGGGCCCCACCCCCTGAGGCAGTCACCACTACCCCTTCATGGCCCTGATGGTGTCTGTGTTGGGGGCTGGGTGCCATGACCAGACTGTCCCTCGAGGTGCACCTGTCTGCCCTCTAGCTAATTGCATCCAGAACAGCTGGGTTGCATCCCATTGGATGACCCTGCACACCATCCCTGAGAGCTGCCTATGGGTGACTGGATCCTCCCCGTGCCTGCACCTGGGGGGATGGGCCTCATCCCCTGAGGCAGTTCTACCCAAGGGTGGTGCAGGACCAGCAGAGGAGGCAGCTCCAGGTTGGGTCCCAGACATGCTGGGACCCGGTGCTATGGCCAGATAAGGCATGACAGGCAGATCCACTGGGATTGGCCTACCCAAATGTGCTATGGTGTTAAGGTTTGTCAAAGTGCATTGGTTAGCCATGAATAAAATATTTCAATGTTAGTTATAACAACATGCATGGGTGTTCCAATGAACCCAGAACAATAGAATTGCATAGCAAATGGAACACATGCATAAATGGAATAACAGTCATTATTGTAACAGCATGCCAGTAACAGTTATGGCAACAGGCCAACAACAGTGGAATTTCAACAAGATATGTTAGTATTCAACCATTGAAATATATGAACAATAATGCAACATAAGTCCCAACATTAGGTTTTGAGAACATACTCATAGTATATGAATAATAATTAGTGATGCAGATAAGGGGTGGAGGGAGAGAAACACATTCCATTAACAACTGTATAGGCTATATTTTTCACAACTGCTCAGTAATCTACAGGTCTGCCCATGCTTTACATTTGCCTGTGCCCTATAGCTTCTGTAGCATGTACATACCTGTTAAGCTGTCAACCTAAAATGGTATGGGCCAAGCTGTGAGAACTCTAGGTACATGACTAGAGGGGATTTGTACATGTCAGGGTTACATATATGACTAACAAGGTGTACCCTGCACTGATGTGTGAGTGTGCTAATGGCATACTTGTCTTCGATTTATATCTGTGTCCAAGGTTATTGGCAACAGTGATCCCTAGGTGTGGCAGTGCGACACTTGAGAGACATGTATCGGGAAGAGTGCACATCCTGCTGTCACTTGTAGGCATGGCGTTGGGCTATTGGCAAACATTCACAGATGCACCAGGCATACAGTAGTACATCTGTACACAGTTTAGTAGTATACTCTTCATACAGCTAATACAAACATTTCTTTACCTGTTAGCCCTGTGGAGAAAATATCTAACAGTACATGACTGTTTCTACAAATAGTCAGGACTACTTGTCTGTTACTATAAATACATCTTGGTACCAGTCCCTGGATTCAAACCCTGATTTGTGTGTGCAAAAATGAGTAACATAGCTATTTTTCTTATCACACTGAGCTACTGAACTGCTGCTGTGTGCTGCTTGACTAATTTGTGCCTAAAACTCACTTGGTTACAAAGTCTAACCTGGTAACATAAGTAGAGTGCCACAGAAGACTGCAGTGACAGTTGAACATACATGCGTGAGATTCATGCATGATAGATAGTGAACTGTGTATTAATACTTGGAATGCAGGTGTACACATTTAATCCCTAGTGGATGGGAATATGTGTGATCTGTACAGACCATATTGGGTGCTGGGTTGCATTACTGACCCATATACATCTGCACATGCAATATTTGCAGTCTGCACCTACTACAGTGTCATACTTGCCTGCATCAGTGTACCTATATTCAGGAATACATATAGCTGAAATGCATAGGTTAACACAAGACAATCCTGAGGGAAACACACTATAATACATTACACATTACTATTCAAGGTTCAGATCTTACTACAGAACATATATCAAATTGCATTGCATCTTGTTGTAGAGCTCCACATGTACACTTTAGCATAACAGTCCTTTATCAGCCAAACTTCACTCACTTCATGGTGTCATAGTCATATTTGCCGTGGAGCACCTGTACAATTGTATTTCTTCAAATACAGATCAGAATAAACACAACAGTTGGTGGAAAGAACTTTGAGGGTGACATGACAGTGATTTATTACACTCAAAATTCTGACTTCAGTTGTACTGCATATCCTGTAGATGATGAATGAATGCCAGTTATTACCTTCACAGTTGCAATCAGGGTTTACTTTATTACAAGATCCTTAGTATTAATACAGTATATACTTCTGTCATTCCTACACACTGTTATTACATTATTAGCTTTCTTTCATCAATAGTAGCTTGTTTGATGCCTGTATTTGTATTCCACAGTACCTGACATTACTCAGTTATATCAATGTGGGTCTCTGAACACATTTATTGCAGTACACTCAGAACACACTATACCTACTGGCAGTAAACGGCAGTAAACAGTGAACTCTTTCTTATTTATTATACTATATATTGCAAGATAGGGCTGTACTCACCACACTGTTGGCGCATCCTCGCTAGGCACCCTGTGTGGGCCTCTAAGTTGTGAATCCTCTCCTCTGCAACTGTGGAAGGGAAACACACTGTTATGCATACCTGTCTATCACATATCCATGCTAGAATTTCATAAAGCAATGGTTCCTATACTTACAAACTTCTGGGACATTCCCATCTTGAGCATTTTGGAACCATTGGGCCAAGAGCACTCCCTTCCTCCACTTCAGGTCATCATAATGATGATGCACCTGTTCATCAGTGCAGTGGATTCCAGTGGGATTGGTGAGCTCATGTGCCAGATGGTCCCAGGCCTCAGACTTGCATTCATAGCCCTGATACTGGCCCTGCAGCAATCTGATGTCATGGTCTTAGGAGTCCAACCATGACCCTGAACTCCAGCATGCCCCAGCAACAGTGCCACTGGACCATTTTTAAAAATGCTAAGTGAAGCTTAGCAGTGTACAAACCCACTAAGCTGAGTTGAGCAGTGATTAAAGTGGCAAATGCTTAGCAGTGCTTAGTGGTATGCAAATCTGCTTAACTTAGCTGAGGACTGCTTAGAATGGGACTTCTGAGCAATGCTCAAACCAGCTAAGTGGAGCTGAGCGTAGCTAACTATTGCTAAGACAGGTCCTGTTTAAGCTTTACTTAGCTTGGCTTAGCAATCCTTAGCAAAATTTAGCTAACAGCAAACAAGACTTTCACATAATAACACAAATATATATTGACATTAATTACTCATTATTGATACTTTATTATTATGTGTATGTATTTTACTTTGCATGACCTAACTCTATGTAATTTAATTACGTTACCTTGGAGTGTGACTGTACTGTATTGGACACTTGTGTTTAACTGGAGGTTTTCACCTCATATCTCCACTGACACTGGGAGTCTGGACCATCTGCACTAACCCAATGCAAAAGTAGAGAATAACAGTGTTCCTACAAAAATAAGTATGCTTTAGATTTCTATCTTTTTAAGCAATATATTTTACAAGTCAGTATAAGGAATGCAGACACAAGTCTAAGTGACATAAAAATTAGTACATCAGGAAAATAACATCCAACTCATAACACATAAAATAAAAGCATGGCTACTAAAAGAAAGTCTATGGAACCAAGGAAATACATCACTCATTAACAATCGTACAATAAGTTGACCTACCATGCCCAGTAAGTCAGTATTACATTCTTCAGTAATCCTCCTGTATAATATCCCTTCAGTATGCTTATAAGAACCTAGACAATTCAGTTGTCCTAGAATTCTTTTTACAAGAAAGTCAAACCTGCATGCCATGTGCACTTGTGATGTGACTGGAGTTCATACTCCAATGACCACTTAGTAAGAATATCCTCAGGGTATCTGAAAACAAACCCCCCACATATTTGCTATGAGCTTTTATATGCTGAGCTATTAAGCTCTGGATTTTACCTAATTCTCCTGACTTGATCAAAATACCAACCCTGCAAGATCTAGGATAAGTGGGGATTTTTTTCTGTTTTTATACTGAATTTGCTGTGATCCCTGTACAATATTTAGTGTTTTTAGTAATCTGACTAGGAACTGCTCATGGCTTTCTTTAGTGAGAATAGAGGGGAAACTAAACCATTTACAAGTCTGATTCTGCTGAACCTTGAAGACTGGCATTTGCTATTGTCCAGTGGGTCATTTGAATTTTTCAGCTTTTGTCACTGTTGTAAATATCCCACTGCTTATTTAGTAAGTGTTGCTACATGCTGAATTGTTAAACTCCTGACTTTTACTTATTCTACTAGAACTGATCTAATTCTATTGGAGTGACCAAAATATCAGCCCAGCAAGATCTGAGTTAGAGTTTTTTTTGTTTTTCTTCCAAGTTAACTGTGATAGATTTGGCTTTTAGTAATGTAGCAAATAATAGTTTCTAGGGAGAGTAGAGAGGGAAACCAACAGCTTCTAGGCTGCAGATTGCTGTAAAACACTGGTGTGTCTTTTCCTAATGACCAGTGAGCTCATTTGAAATTTTTTCAGCTTTTGTCAGTGATGCTATTAACTGCCCATCTTTACACTGTAAAACCCTTAGTGCACTTGGATTGCAATGTGTACTGTATATTTTCAGCCATAATGATCCCTACCTGTCTTAATACCACCTACCTATTAGTGTGATTAATTATACTTAGAAGTGCGGTATGTTATTTGCAGTTGCACAGAGGTGCATTGCATATCATGTAATCTTTCCCTCCAGACCTCTCTGAAGCTCTAACCAAGATCTACTGCAAACCAACAAACCCAAGTCTAAATTTGGATGCAACATGTACAGCTATCATCCCACTATTGCCTGGAACAGCTTCCCACTAGAAATTGGGAACCTTAACCATCCTAAACAGTTTAAGACAGCCACCAAAGAGCACTTTAAAAGTCACTGGTCCTGCCACTGCACTCTCCCTCCTTAACATCCCCTACGTCTCATACCTTAATCTACTTTCTGCCCTTAACTCACACTTCTCACTAGCTCTCTCTAATCTTCCTTGACTACTCTTTCTACTGTCTTCTAAAATATATTAAGCAAATTGCCTCAGAGAAACATTCTATTGTAATTGTCTTGCCTTCATGCAACTACATCATGATAAAACTGGGTTTTTGGAACCACTTACCCCAAAAACTATACTCATCTTAATGACATATTTATTGTTATACATCTTAAATTGTTATGCTATACTCCTGATTATTGACATTGTATAACATTGTATTGCTACTTAATGCCTTGTAATAATCCTGTAACATTGCTGTTTAATGCTAATTTATAATGAAAATTGTATAATATGTTGGAGCTTTTCTCCCCGGTCATCCGCTGAAAAAGGGCTCTTCAGCTCAGTTGGGCAATCCCAGTCAACAAATGTAAAATAAATAAATAAATAAATGTAATATTTAGCAGCCTACAGCTGATCTACATTGTCCTAAGTAGCCCATAATTATTCCGTGCTGCTGAAAGGCACTTTTAGTTGCTTTGCATGGCTCATACACTACAGATGTTTAGTGGTTTTGTGCTGTAGATTCTTACAAATGCAGCTTAACCCCAATTATTTCATTTGCTTTTAGTCAGGTAAGTGTGCTGTACTAAGCAAACCTAATTTATCTTGTTTCATATAATAACAGGCAGTGCACCAATTAAACCTAATTTATCTCATTTGGTTCATATAATAACAGGCAGTGTACCCCTATTAACCAAACTTAGTTTGCCTCATTTATTGCATATAATAACAGGCAGTGTATCCCTACCAATCAGACATAATCTATCCAATTTATTTCATGTAACAGGCAGTGTACCCCTACTAATCAAAGATAATTTACCTCATTTATTTCTTATAATAACAGGCAGTGCACCCCTGCTAACTAAACCTAATTTGCCTCATTTATTTATAGGTTCATAGGTAATTACTAGGCTTTCAACCCCAGGGTCATTTCAAACCTAGCCATTACAACCCAATATGCTACTAGATTGTTTCTAAATATGGTGCAATGTTTAGCCCCAGGAATTGTCTAGCAAAGATTTTACATGTCCAGGAGAGAAGCAGTGGCAATCCCTGGTAGGAATTTTCAGTTACCCATCCAGTCGTAAATGTTGCACTTAAACAGGGACATAGAGGTACTCTGCTTGACATGAACTGGATGCCTGTTTCAGAGGAGTGGCAAACTCTGAGATATGTAGCTGGCTCTCCTGCGAGTCCTATTTTGGTTGCAAGCCAGATTTAGGTCAGTGGAGTGGGTGAATCTAGTCCCACGACTTATGGATATGAAGCATTTCCATAAGATTTGTGTCAGAGATAGACCTGTACACTAGGCAAAAGTCACCTCTAAGGAGTCTGTATGCCACTGAGTACAGTGACAGTGATTTCAGCCTGTCTGTGTAGGACTTACGGTGGAGACATTGAATTTTCTTGGTTAGGTAACTGCAAGGTCTCTCAACCTGTTGTAGTTGTCTGGCATGGTACATGTAAAAGGGGGCATTATACTCAATGATAGGCCTGGCAAGAGATGAGTACAGGGGAGCTATTACTACTTTTGCTTTTGAGGCAATTCCTTTGCTAATCAGGTGAGCAAAGTAGAAAGCCTTCCTCACCACAGTAGATACATGATGGTCAAAGTTGAGGTCACAGTCTACCTGTGTCCACAGGTCTCTCACTATTGAGTTGGTACTTTTGTTGCTTATTTTAAAGTTGGCAGGGACCATGTTATATCTGAAGGATATGATACTGCATTTTTTATATTCAGTTTGAGTCCATGACTTTGACACCAGTAATTTGTCTAAGACTCTCTATTAGTATGTTAACATCATTTAGGGATTTGCTGATTGCCTCCAAATTTGCAGTCACATGCAAACTTGGTTAGCCACAGTCCATCCTTTTTGGCCTGGACTTCACTGAAATAAATGTCAGTCAGGAACGGGCCTAGTACTGACCTTTAAGGTACTCCACTGGTGGCAGGTCTCCTAGAAGAGGTGAAGTCTGCCACCTTGACAGCATGTGCCAGTTTGCAACCCACCTGACTCCCAAGGGGTTGATATTTAACTGGGTAAGTTTGTCTATGATGCCTAAGGGAGGGATCATGTCAAAGGCCTGCGCCAGGTCCAGGTATGCTGTGTGCACAGCTTTGCATTTGTCTATGGCTCTGGTCACTTGTTCAAAGAAATCCACTAGGTATAGTAGATAACACCTTCCTTTGACAAAACCAAACTGGGATGGATCAAGGGTTGGAGGTCACCTATATCCTTATTTATGAGGTCCATGATTTATTCCATGGCCTTACAGATGAGGCTGGTTAAACTTTTAAGTCTATAGTTTCCTGTCTCAGTTGTTGACCCACACTTATGGATGGGATGACAGTTGTTTTCCATTCAGTGTGGACAAAGCCAGTGTGCAGGCTGTGGTTGAATAAAGTACCTAATGGGATGGCTAGATCTTGTTTCAGTATATTAAGAACACAGCCTGGATTGCCATATGGTCACATAGAGTCTGTATTTGTAGCCATGAAGAGCGCATTTATGACTTGCTCTTTGGAGATGCCAGGAGGAAATGATGTAGGCATGGTTTGTGGTATGGTAGGGGTGAAGTTTTCACCAAACCTGTCTGCTAGTAGAGTTGCAATCTCCTTGGGGTCTGTGTATGTGGTGCCCTCCACACTTAGTTCTGCACACATCTGGGTCTTACCTTTTAGGTTACAAATGTAGCTAAAGAATGCCTTATGGCTGTCTTTAGCTGTGGTTGCGAGTTTTCTTCTTTTCATATCTGCTTTTTGAGGATTGTATGAGATTCCTTATGTGCTTGTTTAGGATGAGGAGCATGCTTTCCAGTTTTGAGGTCTTGATTTTATGTTTTTGGACAGTAGCTTCTTTTTCTTATTGTACAATCTATTGATGCTGGATGTCCACCATGGTGGTTTGTGTTTCCTGGAGGATCTTGATTTAATCCTATGAGGCACCACTATGTCATTTGTGGAGGTGTTTATACTGGGTATTGTTGTATACCATTGTATAGACTTCAATGTCTCCTGAAGAGGTAGGAGCTTGAAAGTCATTAATAACATTCCTTAATAGGGTATAGTTGGCTCTGATGAAGTTTTTCAGTCTGACTTTTCATTTGGGGGGGGGGATCTGGAATTGTCGTTACTTCACAGGTTACTGATTTGTGGTCAGGTTTAACTAGTGTTGGCCCAACATTAGAGATATTATATTTGTCACTCGTGTTTGTAAAGACCAGGTCTAGGAAATTTGCACCTCTAGTGGGTGCTTCACTATTTGTTCCAGGGCATTTGAGTTTACAAAGTTCAGTAATCTCTATGAGAGTGAGTTAGAGCTTGTGTACGTTTCCCAATTAATGGAGAGATAATTTAATTCACCCATAACTAGGGTATTAGATTTTAGTTATATTGTTCTAATTAGACTTAGGTAAGCTGTATTTGCCACCTGGTTTGTGGAAGGAGACCTGTAACTGAGAATGGCATTGAGAGGGGTCTTTCCCACTGTAATTTGGGCTTGGAGTAACTCCTATCCAATCTAACCAGTCTACAGATATAAGTATATTTAATGAATATAGATACTCTGCCACCATTGGTTCTCACACCTTCAGTTTGTGGTCTGAAAGTGTGGCATTGTAGCCTTGCAGGGCCAGGGTATTTTCTGTGGCCTTGAATCAGGTCTCTGTAACTACACAAATATTTACATCTTCCAAGGAGAGGAGTGTTTCTAGAGTGTGCAGTTTCTGATTTAGACTCCCAGTGTTTAGCAGCATAACCCTTAATTTCTTTGTTTTTGGTACATTCACATTGGAAGTTTTGGTGTTCTGACCTTTCCTAAAAAAGGCACGACTGGGGAGGCATGAACCTTTGCCAGCAATCAAAATCCTAGAGTTGCCAGGTGAAGACCATCTCTGACAAAGCAGCGCAGTCTATCAAACATGTCATCCCATGCTGACAAGAACTGGATCCCCTTAGAATGATACCTGAAATTAAGTCAATTACAATAATGTTCTGTTTATATTGTGGTGTCATCCTTGGTGAGGGTAGTACACTGCTCAGATCTAGAGACATACCTGCCCGTGATACATATTTAGAAAGCTTAATCATGTCTCTCTTCATATAGTTCAGAGAGGTACATCTTAAGTCATTCACACCAACATGTACTATGACAGAGTCATAACTTGAGAGCCTGTGTGATCTGATGAATCCTGGCACCAGAAAGACAGCTTACATAACAGGCAGTGTACCCCTACTAATTAAACCTAATTTACCCAATTTATTTCATATAATAACAGGAGGTGTACCCCTACTAACCAAACCTAATTTACCTCATTTATTTCATAAAAAACAGGCAGTGTACTCCTACTAACCAAAACTAATTTGCCATATTTATTTCATATAATAACAGGCAGTGTATCCCTACCAATTAAACCTAACTTTCCTCATTTAGTCCATGTAATATCTTACCCTCCATATGAAAATCTCTATAGCTATATTCCCTCCACTGTATAAACCATTAACTACTTTACTAAATGCATATAATACTCAGTTTAATCCTAATTAATTCTCATATCCTCTGTATTAACATGGAGGGTTAGCTTACTTGTGTCCCTTCTGATGCCAGAATCACAGCAATTGGTATCCTTATGCAGTGTAATAAATGTGTTATGGACTTTAATGACTCTTACTCAACAGTCATTTATAATGAACTATCCTTTGACCACCATGTGGCCACTGTTATGAAAAACTGTTACATATCTAGACAAATCACCAGGGGCATATCATCTAAATGCAAAAAGGTCATTGTCCCCCTCTGTTCTTCCCTCATCAGACCAATAATAGAATACAATGTCTCCTTTTGTCTGTACTTTCCAAGGTGTAACAATTATAAACAAATATTACTGTTCTTTACCACCCTCCTGCTGACAATACAGATTTACTGGAAGGTATTCTATGTTTGATATCCATAAAAATTCCACAAGAAATACTACTACTAGGTGATGTGAATGTCAGTTTGTCAGACATAAACTCTGACTCCTCTACATCTAGCATGAACTTATTTGGTTTCCCGCAACTAACTGATAGCCCCACACATTACAACAAGACATCAAATTCCATGTTAGACTGGATCCTAGCAAATACACCACCATAGGTACAATATCTGACTGTCACAGTGATCATCTCCCATTTGGGGTCCGAATGGAGAGATAAAATCAGCGGGCAAAGGAGAGTAGCATCGCTGGCACAGAATTCATCCTCAAGTCTTGGTGAGAACCTTCATGAGGTGGACCCTGTTTTTACAAAATTTCACCCCAAGATGACACTGATATATATAGACTGTATTTTATATAGCATACTGTATGTCATGGACAGAAGTAGGTTAAAATAAAAAAAGACAGCTGGGTGCACAAGACCCAAGATAAAAAATGTCCAATTCTGGTAGGTGAATTAGTGCCAGGATTGGAAAAAAATGACAGTGTAGAATCCTCAAGGCACAGAAACATTCCTACAATGGGGATAGAAAACAACAAAGTGTAGAGACTTCTCATCTTCTCTTTGTCGATGATTTAAAAATGTATAGCTCATCAGATGAGGGACTGAAAGCACGACTGCAAGTTGTCAAAACTTTTTCAGATGATATAAGAATGTCATTTGGTCTTGATAAATATGCAAAGGCAACCTTTAAAGCAGGAAACTACAGAACCAAAAAAACATCAGTTTGGGACAAGAATGTGATATAAAAGAACTTGAGCAAGAGGGAGTGTATAAATATTTGAGAATTTATGAAGGATCAACAATAAAACATAAACAAATGTGAATAAAACTTATTAAGGAAAACTTTAGAAGACTTAAATTAATCCTGCAAACAGTGTTGACATCTAGGAACAAAATTCAAGCTATAAACCAGTTTGCTCTTCCTGTCCTAACTTACAGTTTTGGAGTGATTGACTGGCCCCAAAATGTGTTGGATAGATTATACAGGAAAATAAGAAGAAAGCTCCATGCTCAGCAAATGATTTATAAAAATCAGTGTATACTAAGATTATATATTCCCTGTTAAAATGGAGGGATGGCACTCCTTGAAATTAATTAAATGTATAGATCTGCAATCGTGGAAAGGCACACATCTGCTGACCTCATAGGACCCAAAAATAGTGAAAGTTTTGAAACATGAGAATAAATGTAAGATGACTTCTCTGCTTAATCTAGCAGAAGCAAACAGGAATGGAACTCAAACTAGAAGTGGATAAAAATCAGGCAGCAACTGAATGTGCCAAAAAAACAAAAAAAGAATACAAGGTGAAGGACCAGATGAGAAGGCCAGAAACGTGGAAAAAGCATAAATATAGTTGCAAGTAAAGAAAACTTCTGGAAGAACCTCGTGTTGATCAAGACTGAATGCAGGAATGGTTAAGGAGAGGCAAATTCAAACCAAGAGAAAGATTAATATTGGTGGCCCAAGATAGTGGGCTACATACATATTGGTTTACAAATTCCAACCTCCTCTTTAAAACTCCCACAGGTGCACTATATTTATTATCACACACTGCTTACCAACTCACGGACACTTACTCCCCTCTGTCCCATCTACACCCACTAACTCTCCCCTAGACTAAGTTAAATAGCTTTCCCTTAAAATGTCAATTTTTAGTTTTTTTTTCTTCTCATCTTTATTACATCTTCAAGATTATCTCTACTAAACATACTGTATGAACAACAATCTCATGTTACTTCCTGCTATACTTTTAACTGTATGTCTAAACCACTATGCTTTTGTAAACATGTTATGCAATCATATGTTATCTGCTATATTTTATAACTGTATGCGTAAACCACAATGCTCATGTAAATATCTTGTGTATAGTATGTTAATAATTGTTTCTGGAGCTTTTCTCCCTGGGCCTTTGCTGAAAATGGACAGATCTGTCCAGTCGGACCTCCCCAGTAAACAAATGTAAAATAAAAAAATAAAATAAAGTCCATTAAACATGTGGGAGAAACAGACAAATATGGGTTTTGTAAAACAGAATTGGAAACAGTTGCACACCTTGTTGCTGGCTGTGATATACTAATGGCAGAAGGATTGTATGCTGAAAGGCATAATAATGTGGCAAGAGTGTTGCACTGCGGATTGTGCAAACATTATGGTAGTGAAGTGGCTGAAAACACTGGAAACATGAGCCACAAAGCATCATAGAAAATGATGAAGTCTACATCACATGGGAATGGATCACCCATTACCAACAGTTCAAAAGATAGATGCTAATAAACCAGATATAGTGGTTCATAAGAAGACAAAAGTAGCATTGATCATTAAAGTTGCCACAGCTAGTGACTACAGTGTCTTGTGTACAGAGAGACACAGTCATAAAATATCAGGATTTGCAGGCAGAAACAAGAGCAATGTGGAAGAAAGATACCTAGACAGTTCCAATAGTAGTAGAAGCAATGGGTCTTATAAAAAAAATCTACAGCTGTATTTAGATATGTTACCAATACATGTAAACTCGTATGAATTGCAGGAGTCATTACTGGGCACATTGCGGGTGCTGCGATGAGCACTTCTATCTAGCTGACATCAAAGATTGAAATCATACTAATTTCTTGAACTTTAATTGTACTTTGACTTAGGAATGGGGTCCATTCCTGTCATGGTATTAGAAACCCAAAAGACTTGGAGAAACCAAGACTAGTCATCTACCTCTACTAATTTGACTAACCTATTCAGTGCTTACTATCCACTGCTACTTTTTTCCATCTTATCATATTTTTCTTAACTACCTTTCTTTCATTTTTTTTATATCCTCTTTTTACATTCTTTTCTTAAGTAACTCCTTTGCTACATTAGTACTCACCTAACTTCCTTTGTTTACCTCTGACTTAACCTGAATTATGTCTCCATACCTGAAATTTCACTGTTTTATGATTTTTGTCCTCAATAACATATCCTGTTACAAACTCTGTACCATTAATTACTTGATACCATTGTTGGTGATTTTTATTTTCTTTTGAAAGTTGCTATTTTTATTAGTATATCTGATATTTTTTCTGTGTTGTTTGAACTTGTACTATTGTATTTTGACCATGTCTTGGAGCTTCTCTCCCCGGGCCTCTACTCAAAAAGGACATGTATCCAGCTGGACTAGCCCGGTCAACAAATGTAAAATAAAATAAAAAGTCTCTCTGCACAGAGGAACTTAATCAGACATTACTAAATTTAGACCTATAGCAATCTTATCCCCCCTCTCCAAAATATTTGAAAAATGTATTTAAAAACAGTTGCTGAACTATCTCCTGCAGGAAGAACTCCTATCCCCCATACAATATAGCTTTCTTCCTTCCTATTGTACTAACTCTACACTTCTAACCTATATAGATATTGTCAATAAAACCAGAGATAATGGCAAACTGGTCTCCTCCTTATTTCTAGACTTGTCTAAAGCCTTCAACACAGTTTGTCACAGCAAACTTCTACTTCAAATGTCCTCATTAGGTCTGTGTCATCCCACCATTCTATGGTACAAAAGCTACCTGCCCAAAAGGTATCTGTCAGTAAAATTATACTCCACCCTATCTCCATACCTCCCAGTCACCACCACTGTACTACAAGGCTCTAGCCTTGGTCCACTCCTCTGACATTCTCACAAATATCCTCCACACAGCCACACAACAGGCCTCTCTAATACAGTACTCAGATGACTCAGCAGTCATCTGCACATCTAGCAACATAGCAAGCATCGAAAAAGTTACTCAGGAAGCTTTAATAGCCACTGAAATATGGCTTTGTAACTCACAACTCATGATCAACCCTAAAAAAAAGATTTATTTTTCCCCAAATTCCTCTCTCAAGAAAAACAACCATTGAAGTTACTTCTCTTAACAAATCGTTAGGGATGATAGTGGATGATAATCTTAAATTTGACCTACATATACAAAGTTGCATAAAAAAATCACCAGAACCTAGAGATGCTTTTTGAAGTGAAAAACGTTCAGACAAACACAACTAAAGCTACAGTTGCTACTACTTATCTAATCTAGACACCTCTTTATGTTGCTGCCATCCTTACTAACCTCCAAGCATCACAAAAATCAAAACTTGAAAAACGTTATAGCAAAGTTGCTAAATCTGCAGCAAAACCCCCTTTCAGAACCCATCACTGTTTAGCACTAAAACACCTAAATTGGTTAGAACTACCCCATCAGCTAATGTATACACAGTTACCACCTATAACATCATCCAGCATCCACCTGCTTAAATACCATTCTACACAACCATGTTCCCACTCAGTTATTATGATCCAATGACTAAATCTCCTTTCTGACTACAAATATATCAAACCTGCCTGGCATTGTCTGTACTTATAACATGTTGCTGAGGCCTGGAACTCCTTACCTGTATCCATCAGGTCAATACCCTCCCTCCCATCCTTAAAAACCATTCTGAAAGACTTCCTAGCCAAAAGCTGGCTCTGTTCTTGCTTAACACCTTGATAACTTATATCCCTAAATGTGAACTAGTACCTATGCATATCCTGTCTTTCTTGTCTCTTCTTCACTCACTTCCTTACTTCTATTAATTTCTCTCTCTCCTGACTTTCTCTGTAAATATGTCATAAGCCTGCTTTTCTCTCACTTCATTTTGCAGTTTGTTTGTATTCTACTAACTTACCCTTAATTTCTGTATACGCTGGCTACAATTTCTTGAAATATTAAATCATTGTCACATAACTTGTATCTCTTTTAACCAATGTTTTCATATTATATCTAATCTGATGTAATTATTTAAACAGTAGTTGATTTTTGTATTATTTTTAAAGGCTGTAACAATTACTGTTATTAAAAGGTTTTGTAAGACAGGGATAAATGTTTTGTAAGACAGGGATGCTTTTCTTCCTGGACCTTCACTGAAAATGGGATCCTACCCAGTCCGACTTTCCCAGTAATCAAATATCAATAAATATGACCCAGCTCTAGAGACCACAACATTTCCTTACCAAAACGTCAGGGGGTGCCTTCTCTGTGTTACCCTAGCTGCCTTAATGGTGATCTCACTCTCCCATTTCCTAACAATTGTTGTGAGGTAATCTCTGCCTGGCCTACAGTGTCTTGAAAGATCCAGTCTTTTGTTACCTCCTACACATCCACAAAACTAATGCTGCCCTAAACATTCATTGAATACACCTACATTTTCAGAAAAACATAAATCACGCTTGTTGATGTGATCGATATCTTTCACATACAGTACCTCTTTTATGGAGCACACTCCCCTTAGTGGTTAAGCACATGAACTTTTTTAAGCATAATCTGAATGAATGGATGGGTAGTCATAATGGTACATCTGGTGTGGCCTCTCTAGCCCTTATGGAATTGCATAATTAGTTTGAGGCCTGGTATTAATTTATGTTTTGATAAATGAGTATGATTGTTTGTTAGGTTAGAAATGGTGCACTTGATCAGCAGCCCAATATGAAACTATGAACATATGCAAAATGATAAATTAATGATAAATTGCAATAATGAAGAACAATGAAAATAATTGGAATAAAGAAATAAAATCAGAAACAGCATGGACAGAACACTGGAAACAAGGGCTACAAAAGTTATCATTTTGTGTATGTTGCATCTGCAGGTCAAAAGCACCAGTATACCACTTCCTTGCAAGCTTTAGGTCCTCCTCTATGACCCAGGAAACCCATACCATGTATTTAAACTTACTAGAAATGCTAACCATTCAACCCAACACCATATTCATGGGTGACTTTAATTACCCCACTATTAACTGGGAATCCTATACAACAACTGTACATGCACAGAGATTCCTGGATTTTGTAAACACAAACTCCCTGAACCAGATAGTCAATACACCAAACAGGGGTGCAACCATACTGGATCTGGTCCTCACTAATATGGGAGAATGCTGAACACCCCCTACTGTAATGCCTTCCCTGACAAAATAGTCTAATTTGAAATAAAAATAAACCATGGACACCCAGCTAAACCTGGAATATTCAGAAACTATTCTAAGGCTAACCTTCTGCTATTAAGTGAGAACATGGCAACATTTTAAGCCTCCATGAACCCTGAGAACACTACTGCCTATGCAGAACTGTTCATAGAAACCCTGTAGAAGCATGGTAATAACCGCATTGATGTGGCTGTACCCACCAGGAAGCAGTGCAGAACTAACTCAAAAAACAAGCCACCATGGTGGAATCACAAAATCAACACACTGTATAACAGAATAGGTTCATAGGTTCATACTAGGCTATCTGCCCTGGGGCAATTATAAGCCTAGCCCGATTCTGTATGGCTTACGCCACCCCTTGATTTGAGTATACTGTGCCCTTTTTAAGGTTTAGTTTACTGTGCCTCTGTCTAATAGTGACACGGGAGTAATCCCTGGGACAAACCTACGATCCCCCATCCACTTATCGAGATTCTTCTTGAATAGATTCAGTGAGGTGCTCTGCCTCACATGAACTGGAATTCTATTCCAGAGCGAAGGGAGCCTCTGGGTTATGAACCTGTCCCTCCAGCAAGTTCTATTTATTTCTGTGCTGAGGTTCAAGTCCCTCGAGCATGTGGCTCTAAGGGATTTAGATGTACTGAGGTGGAGCATGTTCATTAATTCTGGATTTGACATAGCTTTGTATGTCAGGCATAGATCGCCTCGAAGTAGGCGGTATGCAACTGAGTAGAGCTGGAGTTTTTTTAACCGAGCAGCATATGGCATCTGTTTGAGACCCTTGATCCTCTTGGTGAGATACTTTTGGGGTCTTTCTAATTGCTGCAGGTGTCGGGTAAGGTACATCCCAAAAGGGGCATTGTATTCTATGATGGGCCTGATGAGGGATGAATAAAGGGGCACGATTACCTCTCTTGATCTAGATGTGAAACCCTTTGTGATGAGGTGGGCTATGTAGAAGGTCTTCCTAACCACTTTGGCAATGTGGTTTTCAAAGGAGAGATTGCTATCAACTTGGGTCCCCAGGTTCCTAATAACTTTCTCTGTACTTAATGGGTTTCCGTCTATGTGGTAATTTGTGGGCACATTGTTTTTGCCAAAGGGTATGACTATACATATTTTGGCATTTAGCTTTAAACCATGGCGCTGGCACCAGTTATCTGTCTCTGTGAGACCTTTTTGAAGGATATTTGTGTCAGCTGGAGAGTTGATTATGGCACCCAGTTTTCAGTCGTCTACGAACTTGGTGAGCCATAGTCCTCCCACGTTTGCCTGTACCTCGGAAAAGTATATACCGAATAAGAGTGGTCCCAGGACAGAACCCTGTGGGATGCCACTTGTGACCGGTTTTGAGTCTGACATGGCTCCAGCAACTCTCACTCTGTGGGTTCTGTCTTTGAGCCAGTTTGCGACCCATCTTGTGACATAGGGGTTTATATTTAAGCTGGATAGCTTATCTATGATGCCCGAGTGGGGTATTGTGTCAAATGCCTTTGCAAAGTTCAGATAGGCTGTGTGGACTACCTTCCCTTCATCTATGGCTTTGGTGACTGTTTCAAAGAAGTCAACCAGGTTCAAAAGGCAGGATCTGCCCTTGACAAAGCCGAACTGGGTAGGATCTAGTGTCTGTAGGTCCCCAATGTCTTTGTTTATGAGCTCCATGATGATCCTCTCCATAGCCTTGCAGACTAAGCTAGTCAGGCTTATGGGGCGATAGTTTCCAGGGTCCGTAGAGGCTCCACCTTTGTGGAGTGGGACCACTGTTGCTGTACACCATTCTGTGGGCACATATCCTGTAGTAAGGCTGAGATTGTATAGCTGTTTTATTTGAGGGATTAGTTCCTCTTGTAGTTCATGTAGGACGCAACCTGGGATGCCATCTGTTCCCATGGAAGCAGTGTTTTTTGCTTTGGAGAGGGCAGCCTTCACCTGAGCATCTGAGATGTTTGGGAGGCAGCCCTCTGCCGGGATAGATACTTACTCTTTTGGGGGAGGGGGAAAGTTTGCACTGAACCTGTCTGCCAGGATATTGGCGATGTCTGTGGGTTCAGTGTATTTTTGTCATTTAGAATCAACTCAGAACAAGTCTGGGAGTTGCATCCCAGGGTTCTAACATAACTGAAAAAGCCTTATGATTGTCTTTGGTGTCCTGTGCAATTTTTCTCTCGAAGCTGGCCTTGGAGGATTTTATGAGGGATTGTAATTTTTTGCTAGTACTGATCAGAGATGCCTTCCCTATTAGGAATTTTGCTCTATCATGTAGTAGCTTCCTCCTTCTGTTGTACAGTTTATTTATGGCAGGGGTCCACCAGACTGGACGCCTACCTTTGGATGATTGGGTCTTGGTTTTGTTTGGGATAGCATGATCCATGCATTCCTGGAGATGTCCGTAGAATGCATTTATATAGGATTCTGCAGTTTGGGCTGTAGTTTCCACTGGCCCTGGGGCCTTGAAGGATTCCACTTCGGTTTTGAGAAGTGAGAAGTTCACTTTTGAGAAGTTTTTCACTGTGGTTTTCTGGGCTGGGGTGGGGTCGGGATGTGGACATCCAGTGAAATTAATTTATGGTCTGATCTTACCAATGAGGGATATACTTCTGGTGTGGAGCATAGAGTCCCCGTGTTGGTAATGATCAGGTCTAGTATGTTGTCCCCTCTTGTGGGAGTGGTGACAAGTTGTTCCATAGCATTTGAGTTTATAATTTCCAGGAATCTTTGGGCTAAGGTGCTGGGGCTTGAGTAGTGCTCCCAGTCAATGTTTGGGTAGTTGAAGTTGCCCAATATAATGGTGTTCGGAGAGATCTTCATGTTCTCCAATTTTTTCAGGAAGGCCAAATGGGATTCCTGACTTTGAGAGGGTGGTCTGTAGGATGCTATAAACTGAAAAGCAGTCTTGCCCACTGTTAGTTGCACATGGATGGTCTCTGATACTTCTTGCAATGCCACTAACCTGGAGGTGTGGATATCCTTGATAAATATGGAAACTCCCCCTCCTTTTGTGGTTCGGTCTGGGTTTTGGGGCCGAAAAGCATGATACGAGGTATAGCCTGGTAGTGCTGGGGTGCTCTCTGGAGCCTTGAACCAGGTTTCTGTCACTGCACAGATATCAATGTTCTCCATACTGAGGAGAGCTTCGAGTGCGTGCATCTTGAGGTTAAGACTTCTGGCGTTTAGCAGCATTACCCTTAGTTTCTTGTTCCTTGTGCTGTCTATGGGGGTGGGTTTGACTTTTGGGCCTTGCCTAAAAAAGGCACTATGGGGGTGGCAAGAGCCTTTGCCAATATTCGAAAGCCCAGTGGTGACAGGTGCAAGCCGTCCCTAGCGAAGCAACGTGGCTTGTCGAGCATATCATCCCAGGCTGACAGACACTGGATCCCCTTTGAATGAGACCAAAATTTTAGCCAATTGTTAAAATCGATCATTTTGTCTTTGTACTGTGGCATCATTGTAGGTGAGGGTAAGATGCTGCTCAAGGTCAGGGTCATACCAGCCTGGGCTACATGATCAGAGAGCTCCTCTATGTCTCTTTTCATGTAGTCCAGGGAGGTACGTCTCAGGTCATTCACACCAGCATGTACAATGACTGAGTCATATTTGTATTTGCTTTGGAGTGACCTGAGTGCTTGTGTTATGTGTTGGATCCTAGCACCTGACAGGCAGCTCACCGTGACCTTCTCTTTATTCAGCCTGGTGAGCGGGACGTCAGTGTGTCTGACAATAGAGTCACCTATAACAAGAGTATCAGGTGTGTTATTCAGCCTTAAGGGCTGTGGCTGCTTGGCACACTGACTTTGTGGGTTATGTGTTGTGTGTGTTTTGTTTTGAGGTAGCGTTTGCTTGGATGTCTGCTTTGGAGGTCTCTGTTGCTTAGGTAGATTTTTATTTAGTGCCTATGAGTATGTTTTTGTGTATTTATGAGTTTGGTTCGCTGATGTGGTGGGACTATGTGATACCGGAATTGTGTTGTGTGAGGTTACCTTCTCCTCCTGACTGGTTACACCAGTTTTGAGATGAGAGAGCTCAGCCTCCAGTTTGGCTAAATAGTTGCTTCTCTCACATATATTTGAACCAGTTTGGAGGAGGAGAGGGTTGTCCGTGTACATGAGACAGTTGTAACATTGCCTCAAAATTCCAAGATTCACCAGCTGGACTGGAGAGGAAACCATTGACTGACCTTTGGACATGCTAGAGTAACAGGGAAACTGAATTTAAGATGGACCAATAGAGGACAGGGTAATCGTAAAGAGTATAAGAGAAAGTAGTGCTTATGGTTTAATAGTGCTAACTTGTAGGATTACTTAATTGGACCAGTGAAGGGCCTTAGAATGAGAATATGGTGTTTAAATTGAGAGATAGAGCAGTTCAAAGGGAAAAAGTGAAGAGCAGACTTTGTGGAGCCAGGAATAGTTTAAACCCAATTAGGCGGCGCTGGCCGCTGTTGCGCTATACACAAAAACGCGCAAAACTGCGCAAAAGAGGGTTTTAAGAGAGGAAGATGAAGGAGTTTTGGAATTGACCCAAAATGGCCAATAAAACTACAGTTTCAAGTCAGTAACCACTCCCACAGGGGCAGGCAGGCTGCTCAATGTTTTTCACTGCCACTGATCAACAGAGAGACTTTCCTTTAGCCCAAGCAAAAAATGGCCTCACAGAAACTTACAAACAGTTCAAGAACAGCAAGCCTGTAATTGAACTTTTTTAAATCTCAGAAAAGTGGGAAAAAAGCAAGATTTTTTTGTTTTTGTTTTTTCAGAGATAGCAGAGGTTAACAAGTATCAACAAGTTATAACAGTGCAGTAAATGACCCCACACAAGAGTGCATGGCCAAAGACAGATAAAATGCAAGTTTTGAGAAAAAAACAATTTTGAAAATAAGTGCAAACAGGAAATTCAGTAAACAGCTCTAGGTTGTGCTCTAAATACAGTTACTAATGCAGAAATCAAATTTAACAAGCCAGAAAATGCTCAAAATAGGCGGCTATGCAGAAAAACTTAGCAAATAAACAGAGGAAAAATACTTAAAGTCTCAAAAGTGGCTCCTTTCTTCTCTCAGCGTTTTCTCCTCTTGGTGGGTGCTTCACAAACAGCCAACAAGCCTGAAAAGACGCCAAAACCATGAGTCAACCAGGTTTTAAGAGAGGAAGATGAAGGAGTTTTGGAATTGACCCAAAATGGCCAGTAAAACTATTATACAATAAAACTAAGAAGGAAGAAAATCATGGCAAAAATTAGGAGGTGCAGTACCGAGCAGGATAAAAGCACTCTCATCAAACTAAATAAACCACTCAGAGGACAAATAAACTCTACCAGAGCCAAAGCTGAGGTAAGTTTGGCCTCCCAGGCCAAGGACAACCACCAAGCATTCTTTAGCTATGTCTGCAATCTCAAAGACAATACACAATTGTATGCAGAGCTCATTGTAAATGGGCCCACCTATACTGAGCCAGAAGATATAGCAAATCTCCTGGCTGATAAATTCAGCTCCAGGTTTACTCCTCTCTCCCCCTCAACCTTCCCTCAGAAAATATCATCAAATATAACTCAACCTGCTATCACTAGGGAACACGTTGGTCCTTAATGCTTTCTCTAAGACCAAGAGCACTGCATCAATGGGCCCATACAATATTCAAAGATGCCTTCTAAATAGCATGAAACATG
The DNA here is from genome assembly GCF_019279795.1 of Protopterus annectens. Taxonomy (NCBI): domain Eukaryota; kingdom Metazoa; phylum Chordata; order Ceratodontiformes; family Protopteridae; genus Protopterus; species Protopterus annectens. The sequence goes on from NC_056749.1 coordinate 831,558,257, forward strand.
ACCAATCAGGGCCTCTGGAATTATTATTTAACTGTAGCCTCCAAACAGGCTTCATGCCTCATGAATGGAGAAAGGCAACAGTCATCCATCGGTAAAAAGGTGTGCCATCTACAGACCCTGGAAACTACAGACCCATAAGTCTCACTAGTCTTATATGCAAAGCCATGGAAACAATTATCATGGAGATGATCAATAGAAATACAGTAAACCTGCAGCACTGGACCCAACCTAGTTTGGTTTTGTCAATGGCAGATCATGCCAACACAACCTAGTGGACTTCTTTGAGAAGGTCACCAAAGCAGTGGATGAGGGCAAAATCATTCACACTGCCTACCTTGACCTGGCCAAGCCATTTGACACAGTACCCCACTTGGGAATTATTGACAAACTGAAGAGGTATGGTACAAACCCATATGTCACCCAGAGGATAGGCAACTGACTCACACAGAGGACCCAGGACATTAGAATTAAGGAGTCCACCTCTACAAAGAGGCCAGTCACAAGTGGAGTCCCTCAGGGATCAGTCCTTGGGCCGCTCCTTTTCAACATTTACTTCACATAAGTCAAGACTAATGTCAATGGTCTCTGTCTGACTAAATTTGCAGACGATTGCAAATTAGGAGCTGTCACTGAGTCTTACACTGACACAAATGTTCTTCAGGAGGGGCTGACACAGACAAACAACTGGTGTCAGAGCCATAGACTAAAACTAAATGCCAAGAAATGCATAATTTTGATACCATTTCTAACCAAATTCTTCTAAATAAACTTTCTGATTATAACCTCAGCCTAACATCCTTCAACTGGTTTTATAGCTACCTTTCCAACCGGCAACAGTCTACCAAATGGGAAAATAAATTATCCTCCTTGCTACCAGTCTCTGTTGGTGTACCCCAAGGATATATACTTGGACGCCTGCTATTTATTTTATAGGTTCATAGGTAGGTACTAGGCTATCGGCTCAAGGGCCTAAGTAAGCCTAGCCAACAAGGTTCCCTGGCTTACACCACCCAAGAAAGTTAATTTCCTGTGCCCCTGTCGAGCAGAGCCACAGAAGTGATCCCTGGGGTGTATTTCCTATTTCCCATCCACTCATCAAGATTTTTCTTGAAGAGTGCTAAGGAGGAACTTTGCTTGACATAGATGGGTAGCTTGTTCCAGAGTATAGGAAGTCTTTCGGACATGAATTTATCCCTCCAGCATGTCCTGTTTAGTGTGGTGACAAGGTTTAGGTCCTTAGAGCATGTAGCTTGGAGGGATTGGGATTTATTTATGTGTAGCATGTCCAATAGCTCTGTGTTTAATATAGCTTTATATGTTAGGCAGAGATCTCCTCAGAGTAGGCGATATGCTACAGAGTAAAGCTGGAGGTTTTTGAGACGGTCAGTGTAGGGCATTTGTTTGAGGCCAGTAATCATCTTTGTGAAGTACTTCAGTGGCCTTTCTAGCTGCTGCAGATGTCTTGTGAGGGACATTCCAAAAGGGGCGTTGTACTCTATTATGGGTCTAATGCATGCCGAGTAGAGGGGATGAATGACCTCTTTTTTCCTGGATGAGAACCCTTTTGTGATGAGGTGCACCACATAGAAGGATTTCCTGACTACTGTGGCAATGTGATTATCAAAGGAGAGACTACTGCCACCTGGGTCCCAAGGTCTTTTATCACACATTCAGCATTAAGTAGACCATAGTTTATGTGGTAGTCCATGGGTACAGAGTTTTTACCAAAGGGGGTGACAATGCACTTTTTGGCATTAAGCTTGAGGCCATGCCTCTGACAACAGGCATCTGTCTCAGTGAGGCCCTTCTATTGGATGTCCACATCATTTGGGGACTTGACTATGGCTCCTTGTTTGCAGTCATCTGTGAACTTCATTAGCCAGAGGCCTTCTGTGTTAGCCTGTACTTCAGAGAAGTAGATACCAAACAGGAGAAGTCCCAGGACTGAACCCTGTGGTACTCCACTTGTCACTGGTTTGAAGTCAGATTTGGAGTCTGCAACCTTTACAGTGTGGGTTCTGTCAATGAGCCAGTTGGCAACCCATCTTGTGACATAGGGATTTTTACCTAGTTTAGTGAGTTTAGCTATAATTCCAGAATGGGGGATGGTGTTGAAAGCCGTGGTGAGGTCAAGATAGGCTGTTTGAACCACCTTACCCTCATCTACGGCTTTAGTAACTGCCTCAAAGAGGTCAATCAGGTTCAGAAGGCATGATCTGCCTTTCACAAACCTGAACTGGGTGGGATCCAGAGTTTGGAGGTTACCAATGTATTTGTTTATGATTTCCATGATGACTGAACCACCTTACCCTCGTCTACAGCTTTGGTGACTGCCTCAAAGAGGTCAATCAGGTTCAGAAGGCATGATTTGCCTTTCACAAACCCGAACTGGGTGGGATCCAGAGTTTGGAGGTTACCAATGCCTTTGTTTATGATTTCCATGATGATACATTCCATGGCCTTGCAGACCAGGCTTGTCAGACTAATAGGGCAATAGTTCCCAGGATCAATCATGGCTCACCCTTTGTGGAGTGGGTGTTGCTGTGCACAATTCAGTGGGCACAAAGCCCGACGTGAGACTGTGATTGGACATGGTGCTTACGTGGGGAGCCAGTTCATTGTGAAGTTCGTGTAAAATGCAGCCTGGGATGTTGTCCGGTCCCATGGATGCTGTGTTATTGGTTTTAGCGAGTGCAGCTTTTACCTGCATAGATGTGATTGCAGGGACTCTGCATTCTTCATGTATAGATATGGGCCCTTTAGGGGGGGAGAGGGAGGTAAAGTTGGCACTGAACCTATCTGCCAGGATGTTGGCAATATCAGTTGGTTCTGTAACTTTTGTGCCATTGTGCTGTAACTCAGAGCAGATCTGGGTGTTGCCATTGAGATTCTTGACATAGCTATAGAATGCTTTATGGTTTCCCTTAGAATCAATGGTGATTTTGTTTTCGTAACTAGCTTTGGAGGATCTTATAAGGGATCTCAGCTTCTTACTGAGGCTGACCAGGGAGCTCCTCCTCTTATGAGATTTTACTCTCTTTTGCAACAGTTTCTTCCTTCTGTTGTAGAGTTTGTTTATGGCAGGAGACCACCAGATTGGCTTCCTTTTTTTGGAGGATAGCGTCTTGGTTCTGTTTAGGGATAGCATGATCCATGCACTCATGTAAGTGCTTATAGAGTGCATTTGTGTAGGATTCAGCAGTCGTAACTGTATTGTCCATCTGCATGGGTGTCATGAAGTTCGCCACTTCTGTCTTAAGAAGCATGAAGTTGGCTTTGGAGAAATATTTTACCATGGTTTCCTTAATGGTGGGTGGGGGCAGGATGCAGATATCTAGGGTGATTAGCTTATGGTCGGATCTGGCCAACAAAGAGCTGACTTCACGTCTGGAACACCGGTCACGCATATTGGTAATGACTAGGTCTAGGATATTGTTGCCCTTGGTGGGGGTGTGGATAAGTTGATCCAGGTCATTGGAATTTATGAATTCCAGAAAGTGTTGAGCGAAGGAGTTGGTACATGAGTAGTTTTCCTAGTTAATGGTGGGGTAGTTGAAATCACCCATTATTAGGGTGCTTGGTTCAACCCTAATATTTTCTAGTATATCAAGAAAAGAGGAGTGGGAATCCTAGGGCATGGTGGTGGATCTGTTCCAACCTACAATTTGGATTGCAGTTTTGCACAGAGTTAGTTGCACTTGGATACATTATGCTGCGCAACTAGCCTGGAGGTGTGGATATCCTTAATGAATATGGGCACACCTCAGGTTTTGGTGTTCTAGTCCAGGTAAGATGGCCGAAAAGTGTGGTATGAGTTATAGCCTGGTAATGCAGGGGTGCTCTCTAGAGCCTTGAACCAGGTCTCAGTCACTGCACAGATATCAATGTTCTCCATTTTAAGGAGTGCCTCGAGTGAGTGCATTTTGAGATTTAGAATTCTAGCATTGAGTAGCATTACCCTCAGTTTTTGCTTGCCTGTTCCTGTTATGGTGGTGAATTTGTCATTTGTACCTTGCCTAAAAAAGGCACTATAGGGGTGGCAAGACCCTTAGCCAGTATCAGTAATCCCAGGGGTGACAGGTGCAGGCCATCTCTGGCAAAGCATCTTGGTCTGACAACCATGTCGTCCCAGGCAGACAGATACTGGATCCCCTTAGAATGACACCAGAAGCTTAGCCAGTTGTTGAAGTCAATATTTTGTCCTTGTACTGCAGTATCATTTTGGGCTATGGCAGGATGCTATTGAGGGCTAGGGTCATACCTGCCTGGGCTACAAGATCGAAGAACTCATCCATTTCTCTTTTCATGTAGTCTAGGGAGGTACGTCTCAGGTTGTTCACACCAACATGGACAATGACAAAGTCATATTCGTACTTGTTGTGGAGTGACCTGAGTGCGTGGGTTATGTGGTGGATCCTGGCACCTGACAGGCAGCTGACAGTAATTTATGATGCATGGCTAGGCTTATAAAGGCCCTTGTGGTCATTATCCTAGTAAACACCTATGTACCTATAAGAAGTAGATACAGATGAAATTTTAATTGTAAAATTCCTAATAAATTGAATAATTTAAAAGCAGGCTATGGGACAGATTCCAAAAGAGTTGCTGTCAATGCAAGTATGCCCTGATTCCAAAAGCCTTGCTCTCAGTGTAAGTGACTTACTTTGGTGTAAGGTCTGTCTATAAACAGGCTTACACCAGGGATTGCTTTCAGAACACCTGCACTCACCCTGCTCTTAGTGTAAGTGATCACTTACACTGAGAGCAAGTCTTTTGGAATTGAGCCTATATAATTTCACAAATAATAACAGAGATTGCTTTAATAATAGTGCTGCGATTGATTGATGTGTTCTATGATTACTATGTGACTTGCCTGTATTTCATGTGACATGCTTAGATGTAGCATAAACAATATTAATTAAAACATTATTAAATTGATTTTTAAAAAGAAAAGGGAGTATATTCTATAGAACAGTTTGGTCCCACGTTGCCTGTTCCAAATGGCTAATGCATCAGAGTATGTCATGTGACTTGCTTCACCTGATAGGGTTCTGCAAACTCTCTTGTGTCTGTTTATTTAAATTCCTGCTGTAGGCTAGTGAGAATGTTGCTGATGAATCCAAAGTTATCACCATTATTGTGTACAGATGAGCTGCATGGATAGTTTTATTTTGTGAGATGGCATGCTGCAGTTGTGATTACAATATCCGTAGTTTATCTGTACCTGTTGTGGAAGATATTTTTTGTTGGTGCAGCTGGGCCATTAGTTCCCTAAAATTTGTTAGACAGACAGGCATAGATGCAGCCTTCTGACATGGCAGAATATTTTTATTGCCATTTGTTGGTGTTCTGTGTTAAATGTTGCTTGCCTTCCATGAAGCATATGTATTTCACAGATAAGGGTTTGGGATTTTGTGTTCGATTTTATAGTCAATTATCATACGTCTCTTTTAGTCATTATGGATGGAATATTTCCCATAGCTCTAATGAAGTAAGCTTTTATAAGGAGAATTTTGTGACACATTTCATATAATTTCTTAAGACTGACCACAATTGCTCCATTTGTAAACTTTCTCTTTCTCCTCCATCATCTTCATCTACAGATTTCACTTTGCATTTTTCGTAACCCGTTTAACAAACGTTTTAGTTACAGCATTTCCTTTCCCAAAACATACTTTTCTGCATATGAAATTATTCATTCCATTGTGCATATAAATAAATGACTTGTGTGTTTCTCTCATGGTATGATGCTTTTTCTGCTATTCAACTTACTTATTGCATATCATGTTTAGTTTCATGAAGTCTCTCAATAGTTTTAGGATTTTGAGTAATCTGCATGAATACCTGACTTCCCATTAAATTACTTATGTTTGGCACAGGGAAGCAGATACAACAGTCTATATCCTTGCCTTCTTTCCTTTTCTCTAGAGTCAAAAACTTTTTTTTAGCTTGGTTGCATTATTACATTTCATTGAGGAGCTCGGGAAGTTCAACATCTTTATCTGAAAATGTATGCAAGTAGAAACAAATACTTTTCATAAAAACAAGAATGTTAATTACTGTCTATTGTTGAACAAGAGCCCTTGTAATTCTAAGTGATGGTAAATGCAAACTTTGAAGAGAGTGATTAAATTAAAAAGAGATATAATTACTCTACAGAACATGTTAAATTAAATAGTCGTTCATAATACTTCCAGGCTAAATGAATGAACAGAACAAACTTATACAAAACAAACCAGAAGAAAACACTATAGAGTGCATACTGTAGCCGAAAGAATGTTTACTGAAAAATAATCATATCAGTATGTTGTATTCATGTTGGGGTAGAACGAACTTTAACATGACTAGCTACATTCTTTGAATGACGTGGGTACGTTAGTGAAGCATGAAACTTTAAGATGTGACAGAAACATTTTATTTTTCATTTTATGATCACAGTGGTCCTTCTTTACAGCATATTTATTTTTTATGTATGCATTTATTTATGTATTCATTCATTCATCCATTTTTGTGCGTTTGCCTATATTTGTTTACTAGGGTATTGCAATGGCCTTAAAGGATACTTTTAGACCTGCCTGTAATTTCAACAAAAAGTAACAGTAAAGTGTAAGAGAAAATGTAATCTCGGTCAGTGTGTGGCATTATCATTCACAGAAGGTCTATTCAAATCTCAACTTAGAGTTCTTGTTATTCCTTTAGAGCCAAGAAATGAATGGATGTCTCCTTCTGTCTTGTTATTCATCAAAGTAGTCAGCGGATCTGCTATGTCTTCTCAGTTCTACACACTCAGAAAGATATTGCATCCTACCTGACTTCACAATTCTGTTTCCCAAACTGTAATAAAGGATCACTGTAATATACCTCAAAGAATCAGCTTTTTCACGAGAACATAAAATAAATATAAACTAAAAAATATTTTTGTGTGGATGACAAACCCTCCTTACTACTAGAGGTTTTGTTTAGCTGTGAGCAATTGAAGTATGCTCATTCAACTCACAAGACACTGAAAAATAAATATTAAAACTGCGGATCCAAAAGCAGTATAACCACACACACACGCCCGCGGGGGCACACGCACACATGCACACACGTGCACGCACACGTACGCACACGCTCGCATACGCATACACACGCGCGCGCGTATATACACAGGCGCACGCGCGCACACACACTCTCTGCAGGAGGCAAGCCACCCTGCCCCTCCCTTGTGTGGAAGGCTTCATCCCATCCCCTAAATTATATATACCAATTTCATGGTTACACCGTAGTAGGAAAACAGGAGGAACACTTCCTAAAACTGCTCCACTGGCCCACACAATGCAAACTATTGTGGTGAGACTCACTGTGATATCAAATTTTCACTATAAAACCACTCGACCTCCAGTGGGTCAACCACCTGTAACCATGCCTGGAGGTTTCACCCCACAACCCTTATTTTATTATTTTGACTCCGAGATTACTAAAAGTCACTGAAAAAATAAGTGAAAAATAAATTAAAGCTTTATCTACTCTTTCAGCTGAATGCCACAGTCACAGAGAATAAATAATATAGTAGTTTGATTTTCACTATAAAACCATAGGTCAACCACCTGTAATCATGCCTAGAGGTTTCACCCCCACAACCCTTATTTTATTATTTTCACTCCGAGATTGCTAAAAGTCACTCAAAAATAAGTGAAAAATAAATTAAAGCTTTATCTACTCTTTCAGCTGCATGCCACAGTCACAGAGAATAAATAATACAGTAGTTTGATGCTGAAATACATCAGTTTACAGCTAGAAGTTGAATTTGCACCAAAATTACAAACATATTATTGCCGGAGGGATAGATTCCTGTCCCAGAGACTTCCCATACTCTGGAATAAACTACCTGTTTATCAAAGCTCCTCATTAGCACCCTTCAAGAAAAATCTTGATGACTGGATGAGAAATAGGAAATTCACCCTGGGGATCACTTCTGTGGCTATGCTAGGCAGTGGCACAGGAAAATAATTTTCTTGGGTGGGAAAAGTCAGGGTACCTTTTTGTCTAGGCTTGTATAGGCCCCAGGGCCGATAGCCTAGTACCTACCTATGAACCTATATAAATAAAGCTCAGCAAATTAAAAATTACCAACCTTCCTTTGAGAATGTCAACAAAAACTGCAAACAGATCAGAAAATAGAAGCAAAGTTTCATCACATGTGCTAATGTTGTAATATATCTAGTTTCATAGTCACCTACTTGCTAAAAGATTTTCTTATTTCATTGAGATTCTTACAACACTTTAGCAGTACGAGTTAAAATGCCAGTTTCTCTCAATGGTCAATATGTGGTGTTGAGCTGGGCTTCATCAATGCATTTACAAAGATTTTCATGTACTAAATTGTAAAAGCATAGCAGCCAAAGTCTTTATTCATATAGATCACTATATGTCCCACACAATGGGAGAAATTATCTTCACTGATTTGTCTGAAGGATCTTACAATTTAAATGGAAGATTGAGTTGGTGGTAGCTCAAATGGGTGTAAAAGATCCCATGCCTCCCATCAAAAAGAGTAAAAAAAGTTTATCGATGTCCTGCCAAACTTCCCCTGGTAGTATAAATGCATCTTGGGATCTTATCTGAAGAGAGGGCAATAACCTAGTGGGATAACCCCAATCAATAAAGGATAAATAAATAAAAATAAATAATTAAATAAATAATTTGTCCATCACATCTTGGCATAAATATGTGACTAAGGAACTTTCTGTGTTTCTCATTGAAACCAATCTGAAATATGTGGATATGCAGATATCATTGGATTATATTGCATTCCCAGGACATAGTTTATTTTAACAGTCAGTTACTGTTGTACTCATAGTTTTGCACTATTATGAATGAATATCTTATCTCTTTAAAATTAAAGACTGTACAGCAAATAGTCTAGCAAGGAAACTGTTTATTCTTAGCTTATGCAGAGAATAATACTTCCCATTCAGTTAAGGCATTCTAGCTCAAAACTAAATAGCTGCTGAAAAGGAATATAATGCAGTTTGGAGGATTATGATTAGGTCTCTGATCATAACCAATGTACTCTGGGTTTAAGACATGGATGCCAATAAATTTGGATTTACTCTAAATAATTGCATCTCATTTAATTGATCATGTTTAAAATCTTAGCAAGCCGTTTCTCAAAATAGTGATACTCCCAAGGTCGTAAAACACATATCTGGCTTCCTCCTCTAATAGGGAGGCGGAAGCCAAATACTCTCTGGCTAGGCTTGTGAATGTCCTAGGGCAGATAGCCTAGTATCTACCTATGAACCTATGAACCTTTTGTTGGCTGGAATGCCTCCTGCATTCCTGACATGGGGCAATCTCCCTCACCCCTTTACTATATAGATATGTATACATAAACACACATGTACATATACACTCACACACACACACACACACACACACACCTACATCTGTCTGCCTATCTATGTCTATCTATCTAAAAATAAAACTCACCTTTTTCCTCTTTTCTGACTCTGATGCAGCATTCAATATACAACTTAGCCAGCACAGACTTCAATGCCTCCATTAAACCAAGCTGGCCATCTTCCACTTGTAGCACCGTAAGTGTTGATCAACTGAAGGATGACACACACTGCACAAAAAAGTCACATCTACAATATAGCAAAGCAAAATTGCAGAGGTGAATCTTGACTTACCACTCAAGCACACATAAGTTATTGATCTAAAAGACCAAATCATAATTCTTTGTAATACATGACACTTTAGCTATCCCAACATACTACTATTTATGGGGAAAACAGTGTAGGACTGCTTACACCTTGAAAGGTATAAGAGCTTTGCTGCTGTCACAAATGCTGCCAACAACTTTAAACTTTCTTTGCTTGAGATCGTTTTGTAATTTGTGATGCTTTCTGAGATGTATTACAGTTTTTAAAGCTTTGAAATCACTGCTGGCAGGCATGTGGAGACTGTATTGTGTTCTATAACTTCTGAACCAATTATAACAGCTTTAAAAGGGGCACAATAAGAGCTGTTCTGTACCTTTGGAAGCTGTTATGACCTGGTGTCATAGTGGAGATTGCTTAACTAGATAATAGAGATAATAGTTTTCCTGATATATTAGGAGCAGAATCAGTGCACTCTGCAATATATTACATTACACTTGATACATTGTAGCAGAGATTTGTTATACCTTTTGTCAGGATACAGCACACGGGGAAGATGTATGTGCAATGCTGCAGTTCAATATTAAATGTGAACGTCTGTGCCACACACAGAGTACCCTGGCAACCAGATAAGATGGTACAAACAGCAACTCTTTAATCAATGTATAACATCCTTTCAATGTAGGGTTATATACTCCAACCACAGCCACAGGTGCAACAAGGTGAAAAAGTGTTGCATTGTTTTAGATACTACAGCATGTTACACTGTTATAGATACTACAACATATTACACTGTTGTAGATACTACAGCATGTTACACTGTTATAGATACTACAGCATGTTACACTGTTATAGATACTGCAGCATGTTACACTGTTATAGATACTGCAACATGTTACACTGATACTACATGTTACACTGTTATAGATACTACATGCTACATTGTTATATATACTACAACATGTTACATTGTTATAGATACTACACCATGTTACATTGTTATAGATACTGAAACATGTTACATTGTTATAGATACTGCAACATTGTTACACTGTTATAGATACTGCAACATGTTACACTGTTATAGATACTACAGCATGTTACATTGTTAAAGATACTACAACATGTTACACTGTTACAGATACTACAACATGTTACATTGTTATAGATACTACAACGTGTTACATTGTTATAGATACTACAACATGTTACATTGTTATAGATACTGCAACATGTTACATTCTTAAAGATACTGCAACATGTTACACTGTTATAGATACTACAGCATGTTACATTGTTATAGATACTACAACATGTTAAAAATCAAACCTATAGACTACAGAGTGAGGTTTGTTAGTATTGTTAGGCAGAGCACTTAGTCCTACCAGATGTTCATGCTGTGTCTCCGAAACTGTTCATCATCAGAAGCAGTCTGCATGACAACAAAATTCTTAATTACTAGCACAGAAAATGTATTCAAGTAATGGATTATAATGCTTTAAATTTACCAATTTCCGACTATACTAGTGGGGTCATTTCCATGTCCTAGACTATCATAGGCATCAATTAGGATACAATTAAATATAACTAACAATGAACATAGTTGCAAATATGTGTACATGCACTAATATATATATTAAAAACAGGCAGTAACATTTGCATTCTGAATTTTTAAAATGCTGTACATGTATTTGAGAATATAGTGTTGTTTAACTTTGACTGCACTTAATTTGAAAAGATGGCATTAATTTTTACTCTCATTAATGAATGTTCTTACACCACACAGGTCCTTGGTGGAAGTGAAATACATGCTCCTTACTGATCCTGACTCTAATATATAATGTCATTTTATGGTTCAGTCATATTTTATGAATTTTGCTTTTAGCAAGGTTAATTGAAATATACCAACCTAACACAAGATTTTATATATCTAATAACATTTCCTTGATAGCTTTATGGTTATTTCTTGGAGGAGAGTAACTTCATTATACCCAATTAAATAAATGTATTTGACCCCCAAATCAGGCACTGTAATTACATTAATGTATAATCCACTGTGTTAGCCCCTGAAATTACAGATGAAATATTATACCCCTGACATTACAGATGGAATATTATATACATCATTGTGAAACGGAAACTTTCTGGCAAGTGTTTTTAATGTGCAATTTCTCCCCTTTTCTTTGAAAATGCAGAATAATACAACAAAACATAAGTGTTCCAAAGTCATGATGTCTTGATTTGGCCTATTTTATCATGTAATACTCATTCAACATGAAGAAATGTAAAATCAATTCATAAATCAAATGTTGTTATAATTTTGCAATAAAAGTCTTACAGCATTTTTAATTTTCAAAAATTGTCATCTTTTCTCCATGGACAAGAACATTACTTCTGTTTGATAGTAACACTTGGCTTCTGAAGCAGCGAAGGAAGATATGAACATCCTTATCAGTATTTTCTTCCGTTTAAGTAGTACTAACCATAAACTCCTTAATTTGCCATGTAATGATGACCAGAAAGAAGCAACGCAGGAGAGCACTATTTTATGAAAATACATTTCAAGTATACTTTCATGAAGTTGTCAGCTGACAGCTTACCCAGCTGCCTACTTCCCTCATACATTCTTCCAATAGTATATCTAAACAAAGTGAGAATGTTCTAAATCCAATACATAGTTCGAATGACAACAAAACACTCAATATTTATTAAAACAAAAAACAACGGTAAGCGCTTTTATTCACAAAGAACTTCTTCAGACCTGGTTGTGGTTAATGGGCTGTCAAGATGTGAAGACTGCAATTATTGTAAGTCTTTGGTACAGGGGAATAAAATAGTAGTAAAGGCTCAGAACTTTACTATTAATATCAAGGGGAATTACAATTGCAAGTATAAATTTATTGTGTATCTAGTATTATGTCATTCTTGTGATGGATTTTACATAGGAAGAACTATATGCAGCTTCCATTGCAGAATTTATGAGCACCTGAGGGCAGTTGAAAAATGTATGTAACTAATGCCCTAGCAAGGCATGTTGTTAACTGTCATAACAGAGTTAAAGTGGGTTTTAGTTTTACTGTTATTGACCAAGTTTCAAATGCAGATAAGAGATGGGATGCAGAAGTGGATTTAAAGTGGAAATAATATGCTTGGCAAGTGAGGCTAAACTCAGGTGCAGATACATGTATGAATGATATGGAAAACTTTAAAGCAGTGTTATGTAAGAAAGAGTTAAAACACTGCTAATGTTTTTGGGTCATGTGACTTGAGCAAACTATAAACGTGAATTTTGTATGTGTGACAACCAGGTCTGAAGAAGTTCTTTGCGAATGAAAGCGCTTACCGGTTGTTTTTTGTTTTAATAAGTATTGAGTGTTTTATTGTCATTCGAACTGCATATTGGATTTATTATATTTACAATTGGAACTGTGGAGATTTATTTGGAAAGTGAGAATGTTCACCTGAATAGATGATAGAAAGATGACATTGAGATGTTGCAGGTAAAAGTGCTGCTGTAGAGTGGAGCTAAAGAAAGGTTGGGTAAAAACTGTGTCATTGCAGGTCTGGAACTGATAGGTTTGAAGAAAGATGAAGGCCCCATTTTAATACATGACACTTTAGACAAGGGAATCCACATATTTTCCAGATTTATAGACTATGAATATAGTACTTTCACTGCTAAGACTAACAAAGAAAATAGACAACAGCATTGCCGTGGCCTGAGAGGCCAAGTTTTATTACATATGAGAAGACAAATTTTATAAAGCAAAACTTCACTAATCATGTTATGCAGTCTTACCACGTGTAAATGCTATCAATGGAGCACTTATATATACAGAGCCAGAGCCAAGCTTGCATAGTTTTCCAAACAACACTGCAGTAGCCTTTCTTTTCAATGAGCCAACATACCTGGTAATACCATGTCAATGGACCACAAGGACAGCTGCTCTGAAATATGTCAGAAGCCAGGGGTGGCACTATACTTGGCCACTCAGGGGCACATGCCCACCACCATGAAACTATATGCCTAGTGAGTGCCCCATTCCCTGGAAAAGTAAATTAAAAGTCTTTTATGTCTCTTTTTAACATATTACAGCATATTGGTGTTCCCTTGACTGCTTTATGGAAGTAAGAGTAAACTAAAACAATGAGAAACACACTTCTTTGGGGGAATGTAGCTTTGTACATTCTGTTCATAGCTCTGTTGAAGTGCTAAGTAAACCCAATGAGAAACACTTTTGATGGGAAACTGGAAAGCCTTTGTGTTTGTGTATGTGTGTGTCTCTGTGTCTGTGTATTTGCGTGTATGTGTGTGTGTGTGTGTGTTGTGTGTGTGTGTGTGTGTGTGTGTGTATGAGTATGAGTTTGTTTGTGTGAACTCTCAAACCTAAATTTGAGTAGAGACCTAACCTTCCTTAGAATATGAATCAATTACCAACAAAATAATTTTTCTGACAAGGGTTTGATGAGCACAGACAGGTTAGTGACAATGGATGATAGAGGACAGGGCTTAGATGTGGGCAGGAAGAGCCCACAAAGGTATTAATCAAGGGCTATTTGTTGCCCTCTGGTATATGGTTCAGAGAAGAATGTGTAACAATGCATATCTGTGTCTACTGGGCAGATATGGAACAAAGAGGATAATGTGAAGAGGGGGCAGTAGACAATAACCAATGCTGAGCTGGGGTGAATATTTGGAGCACTGCTTTCTTGGATATAGGTGTTTTCTGCTGAGGTTGCATGTCATAACAGAGTGTGTCACCATGCTGTCCTACTGGACTGTTAAGTGAAATTGTCCTGTGATACTAGATCAAGGAATGCATGGTACCTTATATTGAAGCAGTTGCTTTATGAGTGTGTGACCCCTACTGATAGTACTGCACATGTTTTGTGTCTACACACTGGCCATAGCTGTATGTCCACACTAACTGGTAGATACATGGTGGCTAAGGAGAAGAAGTACATGGAAACGTTCTCTGAGTTAGAGACCTATGTACTACCACAGGCCCTGCATGACCACTGATTGTGGGCTTTGGGTGCAGAGGACCAGTGAGATATGCATCAATGTCATGAACCATTACTTCAGGGAATATCTGTCATCAACAATAAGATGCCACTGTGGGAAACTACCCTACACAAATCACTGTCATAAGCCAGATGTGTGCCAAATGCAAAACTGTCTAGACTGACTGGGTGGTACACAGACACATTGTACATACCCTGTGCAATATACAACACCTGACATTTGATAACCATTCCTCATGATGTCCCATAGCCACTATGTAGCAGATGAGGCCTTGATACTAATATGGGCAGATTCAGTGGCCTATGGACCTTCAGAGAAATGGGCAATTTCATAGATTGCACGCATGTGTTGCTTCTGTCCTCTGTGTTTTTTTGGAACTACATAAGCTTCTTCACTTGCTGCAACATAAAACAAGGAAATGCTGGAGCAGTTGTGACGCAGATGCCTGTGATACATACACAGTGTCCTCTAATGGTCACAGCACCAAGGACTGTGAAACTTTCACATACCATGGAGTCCACACAAATTGGTATTCATACATCCAGGGAGATTCCATATGAGAACAGCACGTGCCTCCAAAGTACCAAGATCAGCAGATTCTGATTTTTTTTATATTGAAATGAAAACACAATCTGTATTCAAAATAAAACTTTAATATTGCTGTAAAAATGGTTTTAACATTCTGTTGACTTTGGTTGCTTGTTTTTCACTTTTAGCAGCATGCTTCCAACTAGGAAGTGAATTTTTGTTTTACATGTCTACCCGGTGCCATACAGAGTTCGCCTAATGTTTCTATTGGACAGGGGATGATACATATGGCATGATCAGATCCTTTTGTCATTATGATAGTGCATTTCTGTACTAGACACTGGTTGAGAAAGCAGCCTCTAACACATACTGTTCAGCTAACATGGCTGCTGCTTCTATCATCAAAGTACAGTCTCTTCCTCTGTTTGTCAAGGAACAATGGTGTACGGACACAGTGTCAGCTTCAGCTGATCACACCATTGTTGAATGCTCCTCACTCACTCTGCAATGTTGTTTGCCCATATTTGCATTCACAGTTGGACTCATTAGGATGAAGTTTCTCATTTCTGTATCACTATACAGTCATTAGCATATAATGCAGATCACGCAGTTTATAATGCTTGAGGGGCAGGATGGTCGACTGTTTGTGCTACAGTGTCTATGACTTGACCCCATCCTGTACACAACCATTCACTGCACTGTTTGCCTAATGCATTGTACTATTCATTTCTGAATCCTGCCCTTAGTTATATATACCAGAGATTACCCCATCTCTGGAATAGGCTCCCCATCCATGTGAAGGAGTGTTCCTACCTAATCCAATTAAAGTGCAACTTGAACAATTGGATGGGAAACAGGACATTCATCCCTGGTTTGGCACCTATGACTCTAATGGACACAAGCAACCTGTAAATGGTTAATCTCGCAGGCCCTAATTGTAAATGTTTCATCTCCCAAGCCCCTGCTTATACTTATCAAGGTTATCAGGACTTGTCAGAGATTTGGGATGCATGGTGAGGCTTAAAAAGGCTGTTGTGGTTGTTAGCCTAGTAAACACCTATGAGCCTATACTGATAATATTGTCCTTCCTTCAGGTGATATGTTAAAACAAGGCCTCATCTGCCAGAGTTAGTGGTAGCTCAGGGAGATGTAAAAGATCCCAACACATTTATCAAAAAAGAATAGAGAAATTTCACTAGATACTTGTCTAAATTCCCCCAATCTGTATGAATATTACCTGGAAACTCCCGCAGAAAGAATCCACAGGCCTACTGTGACTGATGTGTTCAACAAAAGATAAATAATAACTAAAGATCTGTGTTGTACAAATCAGTCATATTTAAATAATTACTCTTATTGCTTTGTTTTCTTGAATGATGATCCCTGCAACAGCTTTCGTTTTGCTAACATTTTCTTCAAAGTTACACACAAAGAAGAATAAACTGAATAATGGAAGGAAAAGAAGAATCATTTTTTCAGAACTTCCTTGTGCCTGGCCTGTGACTGCAAGAATTGGATTGCTTCTATAATCATTTGGCCTACAAAGCTGATATAAGCATATTTTTTTGAATTTTTTCTTTTTTGATGATATTTAACACTTTTCCTGCATTTATTTATTTGGTTGAATTTATCACTATTTTTCAGCCTGCACTTGTTAAAGAAGCTCCTTCTGTTTGTTACTGTACTGCTTTTAGGTTGTTTTAACAGTATTCTAATACTAACTAACCTCTTCTGATACTACAAAAGCTGTTCTGAGTGAGTGTGCCAAAATATGTCTAAGTTTTGCAGTTTCTCTGTGTTGTGAACACTCCTAAGTGTTAGTGAACTTATTTACAAGGATTCCTGATATTGCAGGAATTCTTCAGTTGTAAAACATTTGATGTTATTTTGTCCTATCTTGCCTTCATTTTTGCTGGTTGGGTTCAGAACTGAGCATCGGTTCCAACTCAGCTGCATACTAAAGCTCAAGAGCTTTCACTGGCTTGAAGCTACATCCTATCCCAAAATGCCTAGCGACTGTTACCCAGATCTCATTTGCCGCTTGCAGCTTCGGGATTGCTTTTCTGCTGGCTCAGGCTAAGTGGATTTTCTTTAACTTTTTGTGTGGTTGTTAATTAATAATGAAGTAGTATAATAATTTCCTTATATTGTTATATCTTGAGTGTTCCTTTTTTTCAGTAAAGGTTCCTTTCCACTCTTTCTTTTTTGGCTTTGTGTGGGCCATCGTTTATCTCTCTTAGGCCTCTGTCTAGTGCTGCCCCCCTTTCAGGAATCCATTTAAGTTGGAGGATTCCTGTTTTCTTTCTTTAGCCCATTTTAGAGGGCTCCCTTTGTTCCTTTTGCTGTTTAAATTAGAGGTGTCTCCTTAGGTTAGAGGAGTGCATTGTTTAAGTTAGAGCCCCTCCTCTAACCTTCTTTCCCTCTTTTCTTCAAGAATAATAAAAAAAAAAGAAAACTTGTTGTTTCTCTTCATAGAGTAGTTGTTTTTGTAGTCTTGCTAGTATAGTGTGCTTCCTTGCACATGAGTGAAACTTTTACTAACTTGGTGTCTTTCGCTGCTGGTTGTGAACTTTGACTGATAGTGACAGGATGTCTAAAGAGACTAAACAGTCTGGTTTTAAAAAGTATGATTCTTGCACACAAAAAGTGTCACTCACTGATGGACACACTAGTTGTGTGTATTGCTTAGGCGCCATCCACCTGCAGGATTCCTGTTCCATTTGCCATGTATTTAGTTCAGGGGTCCTGCAGGAAAAGAAAAATAAGCTAATTTTTGGGGGTTTGTTAAAGGGGCCTTTTGATTCAGCTATTGAAGGGACTCAGTCCTCCAAACCTTCAGACAAATCACCCAAAACTTCTTCGGCTCCAGCTTCCAAGCCATTGAAGAAACTTGAACAATCGAGTTCTTTTGATCCAAAACCTGTTGGTTCCAAAAAGTAAAAGTCTACGTCAGTTCCACTTGCAGTTTCAGAACCATCTAGTAGTCAAAAAAGGAGCTGGTCACTGTCCTTGGATCTGATTCATTCGGTGCTGCAGTCTCCTTTACTGCAGTTAGTGGTGAGTAGAAGTAAGTTGTCCCATTCCTCTCGGTCATCAAGGAGTCTTTCAGATGATGATGTGGAGCGGGTGGTTAGAATGTTGCTTCGTACACTTTCCCTGGAAAACATTCTCACCAGCCCATCCCAGATGGTCATGGAGCCGCGACTCAAGTAGTTTCTTTATCTTTGGTTCCTCTGACGACTCAGTCGAGTTCTTGTGGTGGAACTGTTGGACCTGAAATCCATTCCCAGAGTTTCATGCCGATCTCCTCTTCGACCACTTCAATGTTGTTATCCATCAAGGGGTCTGGGGGCTGAGACTCCCTCATTGGTTATGGTGGGGAGAGTTGAACCTGACTCTTGTTGGATCTGACTCTCCCACTTGGGTCTTCAGCGCAGGTGAGTTTGGCCCCACATCAGCCTCGGAGCCATCCTCCTTTGTGCAGGGGAGATCTCACAGTTCCTCAGAGCTGGAGGCTCTCTCAGCCCAGGATTGTGATGCCTTCAAGGTGATGAGGAGTGTGCTTTCTTCTGAGACTGCTCCATCCACGGCTCCAGCTACTCTCCCCCACCAAACAGCCAGTGTCAACCTCTACACAATCCCTCCAGCCGCAGCATAGAGAACCAATGCCCTGGGATGGCCCAGTGGATGAAACCCTCTCTTCCAAAACCTTCCCAGAACATCCCCTGAGGAGATCCCTTGGAAGAGAATGTGTAAGAGAAAACACATAGACTCCCCTGAGTCTGTCACATCTGATACCAGCTTAGAGGATTCAGAAGGGTCCCCATGATGACCCTCTGAGGATGTCTCCTTTTCATACATCTTAGAGATCCTGAAATAGAGAGGTGGCTGGAAAACTCTCTCCCCTTCTGAAGTTGAGTCAGTATACCTGGAGGCATTTGGTAATCGACCCTCCACCTCTTGGGTGTCTCCACCTTTTGACCAGCCCCTGGGTGTAGTCAGTCGAAAGGCATGGAACTCTCCAGAGTCAGTGGATCCTGTTCCAAGGAGACCCAACAAATTCATTACAGCCCCGGAAGACAGTTTTTAACCAAAGGTGTCCCAGTAGATCCTATGGTGGTGGCAGCAGCCACCAAGAAGGAATTAGCTGAAACTTCTGCATCTACCCAGCTGCCAATTAAGGAGTCTTAAATGATGGACAGATATGGGAAGCATATGTTCTCTTCAGCGGCCTTTGCCCTTAGGTCGCTGAATTACTTATCCCATTTTACTTGTTTTCAGAAGGATCTCCTCAAGGAGCTAGGAGATACCCTCCAAGGTGCTTCAGCTTGGGGGGTATCTGACAAGATAAGCTCACAGATTGTGACTTTAGCCTCTACAACTAACTCCTCCATGTGCCTCATTTCTTATGTGGCCGGTGGAGCGAGCAGGGCATCAGGCACAGTAATAGCTCTGAGGAGACATTCCTGGATGCATCTTTGTGAGTTTGCTGAACCCTTCAAGTCTTCCTTTATTGACACCCCATTTGATGGCTCGTTCTTGTTCGAGCCAAAAGTGAAGGAGACTCTCACCAGGAGTGAGCAAGTTGGCAAGACTCTGTCTGCTGTGGGAGTACATTTCTCCGTCCCTACCAGACCTTATCCCAAAGGTCAGAAGGGTGGAAAACTGTGGTTCTGGAAATCCAAAGGAGCCTCGCTGCATGCTCATCGTGAATTTTCCCCCAGGGACGGAGGGGAAAATAACAGTGGAAGACATTGCCCTCATGGCAAGGGGTCCACAGAATCAGGGTGACAGAGATACGTTCTCGGGTAGACCCTTCCAGCACTCCTGAAAGGAGGCCCACCTGTCCACCTTGGAGGCAGTCAGGGGGAGATTATCACTGTACCCAAAAGCCTGGCTAGACATGACTCAAGACAAATGGGTACAGTCCATCATATCCAGGGGATACAACATTCCTTTCTCCCTTCCACCCCTTCCATCAAAGTCTATCCCAGACATACCACCCAGTCAAAGGGATCGAGCAACCCTAGAAATTCAAAGATTGCTAGAAAAAAAAGAGTCATCCAAGAAGTCCACACAGACCAAATCGGATCCGAAATTTACTCAAGGTTCTTTTTAGTTCCAAAAAAGACAGGAAACTGGAGACCGATTTTGGATGTCAGCAGACTGAACAAGTCAGTAAAGAAAACGAAATACCGGATGGTAACACTGCAGTCTATACTCCCTTTTCTGGGACAAGACAATTGGATGTGCTTCATAGATCTTCAGTATGCATACAACCATATAAAAATGGACAGGCGATCCAGAAGATATTTATGCTTCTGACTGGGAGACAGTTATTACCAATTCAGAGCTCTGCCCTTTGGTCTCACTACAGCTCCCAGAGTGTTTACCAAATGCATGGCAGTAGTTACGGTTCACCTGAGGCATCAAGGATTCTGGGTGTTTCCATATTTAGATGACTGGCTCCTGACCACCACCACCGAGCATCTACTAACCAGGACAAGAGACACCACCATTCATCTCTGCTCAGAGATGGGCATTACTATAAATTTAGAAAAATCTGCCTTGTTGCCATCTTTATAGGGGCAGACTTAAACACAAAAGACATGGTGGCAAAACTGCCTCATGAAAGAGTTCAAACGCTACGCCATCAGGTGTCAATATTGCTCATGAGGAAAAACGTGCAGGCAAAATTTGTCCTCAAATTCTCATTATGAACAGACTGTCCAAGGGATTTGGCAAGACGACTACCCACTTGCACATCAATGTTGTAGAGATGATCCCCTTTGTTGGGAGAATCAAAGGGTATGACAATGGGCAATTTCTTCCCCATGTTTTCTGACTGCAACGCACATCCCAGGGAAATCCAATGTAATAGCAGACAGATTAAGCAGGGCAATTCTTATGGCTCATGAGTGGTCCCTGAATCAGGAAATTGTGAACCGAATTTTTTGCAAGTGAGGCCAGCCTTACTGCGATCTGTTTGCCATGCCCATTAATTCCAAATGCAGTAGATACTTTGCCCTAATTCCCCTTCCAGGGGAGTCACCAAGGGATGCACTTACTCACGATTGGCCCCCAGGACTGCTATATGCTTTTCCCCTGTTTCCATTAATTCCCAAGGTTTTCCAGAAAGTCAAATTGTTGAGTCGCAGGATAATTCTCATTGTTCCTTACTGGCCTCATCAGATATGGTTACCCTTTGTATGGCCCATCTTCAGGTGGAGCCTTGGATCCTGGATCCAGTGCCGGATCTTCTGACTCATCAGTCAGGAATGGACCACCCCTCTCTTCAAAGCCTCAAGCTGACAGCTTGGATACTCCACTTTAAGTCTTAGCCAGGTTCCAAAACTATCCCCAGCAGTACGACACATTCTGATTTCGTCACACAAGAATACAACTAGGAAACTTTATGCAAGAAAATGGAAGAGGTTTTCTTGTTGGCCTGACCAAAACCATATAGACCCCTTTACAGCTTCTATATCTGTAATCCTGGAATTTTTAACAGAAACTTTTAATCAAGGTGCAGCGGAAGCCATGATACGAGTACAACTGGCCGCCATATCTAACTACCATGTAGGAGATATGGGATCCAATATAATGTCCCACAGATTATGCAAAGCCTTTCTCAGGGATACATTCATTCTAAGACCTCCGTTAAGAGAACCACCACCTCCTTGGGACCTCAGTTTGGTGTTATCATCCTTAACTCTTCCTCCTTTTGAACCAGCCTCCTCTTGTTCACTGAAGTTCTTATCTTGGAAGGCAATCTTCCACAGCCATTACTTCTGCTAGGAGGGTTTCAGAACTGCAAGGTCTGTCTATCTGTCCTCCCTATCTGATTTTCCACAAAGACAGAGTTTCCCTCAGAACAAATCCTTCCTTTCTGCCAGAAGTTTGTTCTGAGGCCAATTTAAATCAGTCTATCGAGTTACCCATATTTTTCCCTAATCATGGCAATGAGGCAGAATACAAGCTTCACCAATTGGACGTACATAGACAGCTATGCTTTTACTTACATAGGACCAAGGAATTTAGAAAATCTGACCAACTGTTTGTTTCATTTTCAGAAAATAGAAAAGGTACTTCAGTTTCAAAAGTCACCTTATCAAAATCACTTACAGATACCATCACTTATGTCTATAATGATGGTAGAAAGGGCAATTTATCAGGCTACAATGAATACTGTGAAACTAGATAGATCATTGAGCTGGGTGCTAATAGGCACCCAGGACTCAATGGTATGGTGCCATTAAAACCTGTTTTGAGTAGGCGTAGACCATACATTCAAAAAGATTAATTTTAATTGATTTTAATTGTTTTGTTGATTATGTATTGTGATTGGTGCAACATTGTATAAATACATAATGAATTGGAAAGTATATTATGTCCAAAGAAGGGTCTTGTACCTGAAAGCGCTAACATTTCTGTGGTCAATTAAATATATACATTTTAGCCTGGTGGTCTGTGGATCATCTATACTTGTTTTTTGGTTTCACTTTGGAACACAGACCTTTACTGCCTGTCACTTTGGATTTCTCTCTTTTTTTCTGCTGTTTTTTGAGTGGCGGCAGCCATGGCTCATTTAACTGGCAATATTGAACTGGACTATCGACCAACAACTCCTATAGCTAAATCCTTTCATGAAAGAATGAAACATTTAATTTCCTCACATAGTAATCCGCTTTTAAAAACTGTTTTTTTCAAGTAATTTGAGTGTTATACCTGAAACTATGGAAGCGGAGAACAATGAGCTGTTTGTTGAAATGTTTACCTTGCTAGAGAATGACTTGTACCAACTTAAGCATTTGCAGTGGCAACGACTACATCTAGAAGCCTGCCTGCATTTTCATGTGGTCCCTCGAGGCATGAGAGTCCTCTGCATGCCTACTTATGGGGACTGCTATCCAGAGCTGTTGACACAATGGCAGGAAATAAATCTTGAGATGAGTTCACAGTATATGCGTCTTTTGATTAATTTCTTCCTGTCTGAGGAACAGAAATTAGTAAAATCTGTTGAGTTAAAACAGCTAGACATTGAAACTAAGTTCTCTAGTGAAAATCATGTGCTTAAAATGGATGCATTATACTGCGCTATTAGTGCTTATGACACTAAATTACAATAAGTAAAAGCTAAGAAACTGATGAGAGATTATATTGACTTTCAGCATGGTAACATCTTTGTGTGGCTGAGAAATACTACTTTCGTTTCTCTGAGAACTACCAACACAACAGCGACCATGAATGAGTCACAATTGGTTAGTTCACACAATCCTTCATTTCCTATTGGTCGATTGATGAGGAACTTGGCCAATCGTTTGGGTGAACAGAGGGGAAGGACTATACCAGCGATGTCTAGTGTGAATGAAATGCCTTCAGGATGAGTAACAGCAGCGGTGAACAGCGTTATAGTACGAGAGGGGCCAGTCATATCAGCGGATGCTTTGGCTCCCATTGTGGAACCAGTGAATAATGCAGAAGACCCTTTGGGAGAGACGATCAGCAATGAACAGCCTACTGCCACTGCCCGTAGCTGTGCAAATTCATCTCCAATGGATACTGGTGAAGTCGCAGCAACTAGCAAGGGACAGGAGAGAAGGGAAGACACTATGGAACTAGGAGCACAGCCAAAGACTTTGGTTTTTCATCTGTTACCAGTTTCTGTGATGAAGAAGAAAGAGAAACGATTGGATATGCAGGGGAGTGACTCTATGAAGAGACTAAGCAGCCAAGAAAGAAAACTGAGGAAAAACTCAATATGACTGCAGGTATTGACAATTTGGTGTTCAATTTGTCTAGTGTTGAACTATCTGATACACAATTATATGTGTTAAGTAAAGGCCTTAATTTCATCCCAGCTACTAAACATAATTATACAGACGTGGTTATTGAACTGGAACAGTTTGGTAGGAACTTACGATTAAAGAAAATGTTTGGAGAAAAGGAAATTAACGTTTCAGTGGGTAATTGCTTAAGGAAACTGAGTGTCTATATGCCTAATCATGACGCTGCTGTGACCTGTGGAGATCAGTTATGTTCTTTAGTGGATTACAATTCTAATCTCTGTTTTTATAATTTTACTCAGAAAGAAAAACTTTCTCTAAAAGCACTACAGGATAATCTTAATTTAGTCATATGACCTGTGAATAAGGGAGGGGCAATTGTATTAATGGACTTTGCTTACTATAAAGGTAAAATTGAGTCTATGCTCTTTACTAATTCTACATATAACAAGATTGATGTTTACTTGACTAATGACATAATTTTACATGTTAAAAATGTTTTGAGTGAGTTAAGGCAATCTGATATTATCACGCAAGAGATTTTTGATTTTTTCTGTTGATCATCCTGTTATACCTATCTTTAAGGCATTGCCTAAAATACATAAAGATCTACATGACCCACCCTTTAGACCCATAGTTTCGGGCAGGGGGTGGGTCACTGAGTATTGCTCTGTGTGGATAGAATCTAAGTTGAAAAGTGTTGTTGGTAATGTACCTAGAATATTGAAGGATAGTGCACATTTTTTAACTAGCTTATAGAGCTTTATAGATGGACATGATACTGATACTTTGTATTTATTGGTCACCTTGGATGTAAGGGACCTGTTTACTGTCATACCCAAAGGATATGACATTGAAGCCCTTAGAAAGTTTCTATCTAGAGAAGATTCCATTAGTCAACAAGAATTGACACAAATTAAATGCCTTTTAGAACTTGTACTAGGGCATAATATTTTCATGTTTAATGGACAGTACTTTTGGCAGAAGTGGGGGGTAGCCATGGGCACCCCTGTGCCAATTCGTACGCAAATTTAGTTCTTGCCCTATGGGAAGAAGATACCATCTTTAATATGAACAACCAGTGGTTACAATATGTGGCATTTTATAGACGTTTTGTTGATGATATTTTTATGTTGTGGACAGGAACCTAATGAGATGCTCACACACTTCATCCATTATATTGAACAGTCAACTGATTGTTTGAGGTTTTCGGCCAACCACTCATATATTAAAATAGAGTTCTTAGATATATTCTTAGGGCAACGAGATGAGGGCATAATTCATTCCAAAGTATATAGGAAACCCTGTTGGAAGAATGGCCTTCTAGCCAAGGATAGCATGCACCCAGGGTTTGTATTTCGTAACATTGTTAAGGGACAAACCATGCATCTATCATGGCTATGCACAGACAATGACACTCTGCAGGATGACTTGAGTCTGTTTAATATCAGGTTACTGGCCAGGGGCTATGAGCAAAATGAGATAGACTCTACCATGAAAGAAGTTATAGGAGTTAGAGAAACAGAGGCTGCACCCTGGTTCTCTTCCAAAGGTATCTTGAATCGATCACATAGGAACAGTAGTAGGAAGAAAACAGTGACCAATAATAAGAGTAAGGTTCCATTATATGTGACTTACAGTAGTGATATTAGATGGGTACAAGACCTAATTAAAAGTAATCGGAAAATTCTACAGACTGATGACTTTTTAGGCAATGTCAAAACAACAAATTTTCCAACATAACAAAATCTAATCAATACAAATTCAAGGTCATGCTGCTTAATGCTAGGAGTTTAAACATCAAACTGCACTCTCTGAAAGCATTCCTTACCTTGGAGGATGCTGATATCTGTGCAGTTACCGAGACATGGTTCAAGGCTGCTGAGAGCACCCTGGCTCTGCAAGACAACAGTGCCTTCCTCATGTTCAGATCTCAAAATGAGCATGAAGGAACCAAAGATGGAGGTGTATCCATCTTCATTAAAACCAAATACACTTTGAGACTGGTCAAACAGCATGACTGTCTCAAACTACCCTATGTCCAATTAACTATTGGGAAAGTACTATACCACATCATTGCTAGCTATAGGTCCTCCACCATGAACCAGGATAAGCACACTGCTTACCTCGATTTACTGGAATCCCTCACCATACAGCCCAACACCTTAGCCATGTGAGATTTCAACTATCCTTCCATAGAATGGGGGACATACATGAGCAAAAACACACTTGCCCAGACATTCCTAGACTTTGTTAACACAAATGCTCTGGAACAGATAGTCTGTACCCCCACCAGGGGCTCTAATGTTCTGGAAATAGTACACAGCAACACAGGGGGGTTACTGTACTTCTCCATGCATGTTGCCCTACCTGGTTAGGTCAGACCAGAAATCAGTCTCATTTGAAGTAATTACTGGAACTGACACCCTCACAGGAATAAAAATGATAAAAAACTTCAACAAAGCTGACTACAGTGTACTAAGAAATGGTATAAAAAGCTTCATACCACCCACAGTTGCAAACACCAATGATCACTATGTAGAAGTGTATGCAAACACCCTGTACAAACACTTAAGCAACTGCATAAACTCTGCTGTACCTGACCAGATCAAAACTGGGTCTTCCCATAAAAACAAGCCACCATGATGGACTACAAGTATAAATAGATTATATAACAAGAGGAAGAAAATGGTGTACAAAAGAAAAAGGGATACCACTCTGCAGAGGAAGAGTTCCCTCCTAAGCCTAAACAAGAAAATCAGAAATCTTGTAAAGTCTTCTAAAGCAAATTATGAAACTAAAATCGTATCTCTACCCAAAGATAATCATAAGGCATTCTTTATCTACATCCAAAGTCTAAAAAGGAATGCTCAGCTATGTGCTGAACTAGTTGTAGATGGGATCACTCATGCTACACTAGAAGATATTGCCGACCTGCTTACTAACAGAATCGGTGCAAACTTCACCCCCCAATCCCCAACTATCATATCCCAAAGCATACCTGACACCAGCCCTCTGCCTAGTATCTCTAGAGAGAAGGTCAACTCTGCACTCGCCAAGGCCAAAAACATAGCCTCAGTGGGACCAGATAATATCCCAAGTTGTTTACTAAACAATCTAAAACAAGACCAGCAGACCCATTTGCCATTTTCTTTAGTCATAGCTTGAGAACTGGCTATGTTCCTGCAGAATGGAAAAGAGCAACAGTAATCCCCCTGCACAAGGGGGGGGGCATCAACTGACCCTGGGAGCTACAGACCCATAAATCAAATCAGCTTAATCTGCAAGCCCATGGAAAGAATTATCATGGACTGTATCAACAAGGACATAGGTGACCTCCAAACACTGGACCCAACCCAGTTTGGCTTCTTTAAGAGTAGATGAGAATGTCACCAAAATCATGGAAGGAGGTAAAAGAGTGCACACAACTTAGCTAGACCCTTCCAAGGCTTTTGATACAATTCCCCACTCTGGCATCATTGATAAACTTTCCCAGATAGGGATTAACCCTTATTTTACTAGATAGGTAGCCAACTGGCTCACCGACAGAACACACTGTCAAAATTGGTGACTCCAGCTCCACCAGTAGACCAGTCACCAGTGAGGTACCACAGGAGTCTGTGCTGGGTCCCTTACTGTCTGGCATCTATTTCTCAGAAGTCCAGGCCAAAGTAGATTGCCTTTGGCTCACCAAGTTCACTGATGATTGCAACATATTACAGGAAAGGCTAACACAAGAAAGCAGGCTGCTGGATGCATGCCAGACAACGGGAGGGGAATCGTTAAGAAAAGTGAAGGCAAGGGCACGAGGTGATCCACGGCAGCTAAATGTAATTCAACACCAAAGGCACCACAATAGCAGTACCTGCGGTAAAACACATAAGATACCCGGCAGCTCTGATTGTACATACACACCCTATGACATCATCAGTGTTCAAAGCACAATAGTATAAAGTGTGAAGGCACCTCACACACACTCATGTATTCCCAAACACTGCACCATCAGTGTAAACAGACGGGGAACTTTTACAATGTACTTGTTGGGAGCTGCCATAGCTGTGATTCATCACCATGTGTTGGAGACTGAAGGTGGTGTGGAGGATGATGCTGACAACCACCTCAGGCCCTGGAGGAGGAGAAGAGTGTTCAGACCAAGGGTAACCTACCAGGGGCTACATGATCTGGTGATAGTAGAGCATTACAGGGTGGACAGTGACATCATACAGCAAATTGTTGAGCTGTGCCGGCCACGCCTCAGATCCAGAAATAACAGAGGGGAACCCATCCCAGTGGACACGAAGGTATGTGTAAGCTTGAGAATACTAGCCACAGGTACCTTTCAAAGGCCAACTGGAGATATCTTGGGGATCTCACAGGCATCAGCATCCAGGGTACTCCACCAATTCCTGGATGCCATGTTACCACATGCCAATGAGCATATATACTTCCCCCAAACTCAGGAGGAGTTGGCCAGCAATATGCGTCTCTTCCACCATGTGGCAGACTACCCAGAGGTACTGGGTGCAATAGACTGCATGCACATACATATCAAGTCACCACCCAGTGAGCATGGTAGGCACTACATAAACCGCAAGGGATACCACTACATCAACTGCCAGGTCATGTGCAATGCCCAGGGCATTATCACGGATGTGTGTGCTGGCAGTCCTGGAAGCTACCATGACTCCCACATCTGGCATGCCTCACAGCTGTATCAGGTGTTTGTCAGGGGAGACATCCCATATGGCCACCTTGTGGGGGATGCTGGCTATGCACTGGAGCCGTGGATGATGACTCCCATCAGAAATGCACACACCCCCATGCAAGAACGCCATAATGAGGCACATGCACAAACCAGAATCATCATAGAGTGTGTGTTTGGGATGCTGAAATCATGGTTCCGTTGCTTGGACATATCTGGTGGAGCCTTGCAGTACTCTCCAGGCACATGTGCCCACATCTTCATAGTATGTGCCATGCTACATAATATGATCCTGTGGAAACAGCTGCAGCAGGGGCATAATGGTGAAGGCCCTCACAGCCCAACGCAATTGCCAAGGGCATCACAGGCACAGAGGGATTCAGACCACGAACACCCTGTGCCAGCCCCAGTAGGCAGATGGAGGTGTGCCCAGTATGCCCATGCCTTGGCAAAGAGGGATCGTATAGCACATACACTGACAGTGTAGGCCCCTACGGACTGACACACTTCTCCACCTGCACACACAGTAAAATGGATGGCACACACACACACACACACACACACACACACGACCACCTGTAAATTGTTATGTATAGGTGGTCTACTGTGTGAATCCTACATAGGCAGCCCTCAATTATTGCACACACAACAGCTATTGGAACAAGGTAAGTCAACACCTGAACAGTAAACGAAGCTAACAGCATGTGTTGATACTGTATGTATAGGTTCCTAGATACATCGGTAGGTACATGCCTGATTGTCAGAGGCCATTCATCAGCCTAGGCAAAATGTGTCTGCTGTCGCCACCCCATCGATTAACTGTCCCACTGTTGAGCAGAGCCAATTGCGGGATCCCTGGGTGTAACCACTGTTCCCCACCCACTCTGCAAGGATTCCTTGGTGTGTTAATGAGGGGCTCCATATAATGTAATCAGGGATGTAGTTCCAAAGCATGGGGAGTACCCATGACAGGTATCCATCACCCCAGCATTCTCCAGTTATGGTTGTGGCAAGGTGTAGCACACTACAGTGTGTGGCTCACTGTGACATGGATTCCCATAGCTGGAGCACATCCATTAAACATCACTTGGACATACCATTAATAGGTATCATCCATATGTAAACTAACTGAGTTACACATTTGTTTGCAGTATGGAGGAACAGCCGTAGTACAGTCCACATACAAAACACCATAACACTTGTACATATCCCAGATTCCCCAGTGGTAAAGCCACTGACTGTGTCGTGCATGTTCCTGGTTCCACGACCTGCAAGGGCTGTTATGTAATTCCGATGGCACGAATAATGGATGTTGGATGCAGGTCATTAGAGCACGTTTAAGCACATGTTAGCAGGTTTATGTGCCGGCAAGTGACGGTAAGCGTCATTTAAACATGACTACACTGATATGCGCAAAACAGGTCTAAGCTTTGTTGAATATCGCGCAGATCACAGTCAAAGATGGCCAGAACAGCTGAAATCTGCGTTATTCACCCTCGTACTAATAGTGCCTGCTCTAAGAGGTAAAACGACCACTGCCAGGAGTCGAACATGCAACCATGTACACAATCACCTACCATATATATATATATATATATATAATATAGAGATAGAAAGGGTGATAGAGAGATATATGTCGATATATACGGATATGCATATATCTGCAAATATATAGATAGGTTCACAACATGTACACAACCATGGAGGTACAAATAAATAGGATACTACCAACTACCGAATGCTTTACATACCGACACGAGTAATCACGAGGTTTAAAGACCACAGTACCGGAACACTAGAACAGCAAGTACTATTATTATGATGTTAAGGGACATTTAGTTATTGCTGCTGGTGCTGCGGTCCAGGTAGGTACTGTGTTTAAGTGTGTTTCTGATTGCTGTAGTGTGTGTCAGTGTGTGTTCTGAGTGCGGTGTGTGTTTCCGTGGAACTGTAGTGTGTGTGTGTGTGTGTGTGTGTGTGTGTGTGTGTGTGTGTGTGTGTGTGTGTGTGTGTGTGTGTGTACTTGCTTCGTGTGTCTGTTCATGCTAACTCGGAGGTAGATTATTACAGTAGGTGTGGTCATAGCCAGCCTTAGGCATAGGCCAACTAAGCAGCTGCCTAGGGTGCTGCTTTAGTGGGGGCACTTTACCAGTATTTATTTGGTGTAGGTAGACCAGGATGGGAGCACTGGGTGGTGTGGTGGGGGGTGCCATTGTGCCATTTGCCTAGGGCACCAGTAGACCTATGGCTGCTCCTGGGTGTGGTGTGGGGAGCGAAGCCACCCACGTGGGGTGTGTATGGGGCATGGCCACCTGGCCATATGTAGTGTCAGATGGTTTGTTTGGATGTGATGGGTAGTAGTGTGTCTGTGTGTGCATGTTCTGTGTTTGTGTTAGTTCAGGGAATTTGACTGTTATGAGTTCGAGTGTTCAGTATTGTGTGGTTTGGGAGTCTGTGAATGGTAATGTGGTTGTTGGACGTGTGTGCATTCCTGAATCCGTGGGTATGCCATATACAGCAGTTGAAGTCTTCAAATATGTGCACAACATGGACCATAGCAATCACAAATTCTGCCACGACCGAATGTTATGAACAAAGGATATGGAGACTATATTATAGCAACTGACGCTGGTGGGTAATGCTGGATTTACCCACGGTTGTCTTTGTTTGGCCACTCGGGCTTCATCCTTGTGAACAAAATACACCAATTGCGGGTAAATTCACCATTACCCACACCCAGGCATGGGTTATTGCTATAATACACTATTACAAATATGTGCTATGGACATGAGCTAAACATGGGGTTAACACCTGTCTCACCTTGCGAGGGGCAGTCCCTCTATGTGCGGTAGTGTCCTGACCAAATTGAGTAAAAATACCAATGTCCTACAATCTCGAGATGTTCTGCATGTTCCATAGTGAATATAATGGTTGCATAAAATAGTCATCTGTAGCTAACATACCTACATGTAACAAGAAACAGGATAAGCAAGTAAACCGCTACAAGAATATAAGCCTTTATACAGGCATATATGTAAAGTTCTATACTTTCTACTGACCGTGGGTATGTGTTAGCCTCTAAAATCCAATGTGTGTCCTGCAAATGTCCCACTATGGCCATTTGAAAAGGTGGCAACCCAAGCCAAAGAGGTTCAGTCACCAACACAACTCCAATGAGTGCAAATATCTGTGACAGAAATACATGAGACAGCTTTCATGTAGCAACATTTCATAACATATCGATGCATTTCCGGAGGGATTGAAGGATCAAAATCACCTGCATACTATATAGGAACCAATTAACAATGGCTTAATGAATAAGCCTGCAATAACCATAGTATTAGTCTACTAAATGATAGGTCTTCAATTAGGGAAGTAGCCCTCACACACATATGGAATATGTATAAATGCAGTCCCCACAAACCTTTATCTGCTATGTACACCCAGCTACATCTCCCCCACACCTGAAACAATTGCAATACAGACTGTAATAACATCACAAACATCCACTCACTCAATGACATCTGCAGAAGCCTTAATATACCTTGTGAGAGACACACTGTAATGGTGCTGTGTGAAATCATTGCTGTTGTACAATGGAACAGACGCCAATGTTACAGGTTTTGTTTGCAATAGTCTCATATCAGATGGTTGAGATAACAGCTACACTCACATGTAGAACTACATCCTCTAGCCGTCACACACAATCCAGGGGGGGCATGAAGTTAAAATATCTTTGTGTCTCTCCATATAGCAATTGCAATTCATCACAAACAACACATCCAGGCCTTCTTCCATGAAGGTAGGGCAAAAGGACAATGCCTAAGTGGAGTATTCAATTATACCCCACTGTTGCCATGTAATTGGCTAATGGAGTAGCTGCACAGCTGATGTGCATGTAAACATCTACTCTGGAACACCAATTGGTGGCAGGATACCACATGTTGCTGGTATCTACGTATAAAAGGATGGCTTGCCATACATTCAAACCGTATGCACATACGAGAAAACCGTTAAAACAGAAAAGTAGTAAGACTGATATTTTCGTAAACTCGACTACTAAGAAGGTATGTAGAACACAGTATGTTAGTGTATGTAGTGCCTGTTCTGTATTAATGTAAGTGTACGCAATGCATATAGTGGGAAAAGGTATTATGTAGTGATGTATTGCTGAGCATAGTAACGCTTGTAGAAATTGTGTGTACTGCTGTGGGCCACAAGGTAAACACCTCATACACCACAAGGGATGCTACATAAGGGCTTTAAACACAACAATTCCACTCCAGCCACTGTCAGTGGCAGGGTTTGTCCAACAAGTACGTGCCATAACAGTGGATAGTATATGTTGATATACTGTAACAGTAGGCATATGTATGGGCGTATAACTGAGAATAACATGTCTAAGGTGGTCCTGCTGTGCAATTATGCTTTGCATTATGGGATATTGTTGCACAAATGTGAAATGTACAGTATTGTAGGTAGATATGTCAAAAAGTTTACATAGCATTACTGTTATATTATGCAAACATCAGGTATGTCTATTGGCATGTACAATACACAATAACAGGATCCATATGGCTTGTAGTCACCAGACAGTGTAACAGCATGACAGCTAATTGAAATGGAAGAGCTACTCAATTATCCATGCACAAAGGACATGTAATAGCTTCATAGGTTCATAGTTAGGTACTATGCTGTCTGGCCAAGTCCATTCGTAAGCCCAACTACAGTGTTTTCACTTGCAGCACCTCCCTAGATTAGTGTCCTGTGCCTGTGAACAGCAGAGCCAATAGTTTCCTGCACCTGTGTACAGTAGAGCCACTGCAGTGATCCCTGGCGTACATGTCTGTCTCCCATCCACCCATCGAGGTATCTCTTGAAGAGTGCTAGTGAGGTTCCCTGCCTGATGTACATAGGAATCATGTTCCAAAGCATGGTGAGTGTCCGGTTCAGGAATGTATCCCTCCAGCATGCCCTAGTCATCGTTGCATTTGGGTACATATCCCAGAGCATGTTGCTCTCAGTGGCTTTTGCTTATGTTGCTTATGTGGAGCATATCCAACAATATTGTTGTGGACATGGGTCTTGTATGTTCAGCAGAGATCACCTCTGAGTATGCATTATGCAAATGAGTACAGTTGGGGTTTCTGTAGTTGGGCTGCATACATCATCCTTCAGAGGTCAGTAATCCTCTTGGTGTGTTAATGTTATGGTATTTAAAGCCATTGCTGTTGTCTCGTAAGGTACACCCCAAATGGGGTGTTGTACCCTTTAACGAGTTTCATAAGTCAGGAGTAGAGAGGTACAATGGCTGCCTTTGTTCCGGGTACAAACCCATTACAGATTAGGGTGGCCACGTAGAAGGATATCCACGCCACCTTGGCAATATGGTTATCAAAGGAGTGGGTGCTATCTACTTGTGCTCTAAGATCCCTTATAATGTCTTATGTATGTAGGGGACTACCACCTATGTGATAGTCAGTGGGTGATTGGTGTAATCTAAAGGGGATGTCTATGCACCTTGTGGCATGCAGCTTGAGGCCATGTTATCGACACCACGTATCCGTCACAGTGACGCCCTTATGGAGGGTGTCTGTATCAGCTGGTGAATCAGTCATGGCCCCTAGTTTGCAGTCGTCTGCAAACCTATTCAGGGTAAGTCCTTCTGTGCTAGCCTGTACCTCAGAGAAGCATATACCGAACATGAGGGGCCCTATGACTGAGGACTGGGGTACGCTAATTGTAGCTGATTTACAGTAGGAACTAGGGTATGCTACCCTCACTGTGTGGGTCCTGTCCGTGAGCCACTTTGCATAACACCTCATGACGTAGGGGTTGATGTGCAGGTGGATGTGTATGTTGACAATACCAGAATGGGGAACAGTGTTGAAAGCCATTGAGAGGGCAAGGTAGGCTGTGTGGACCTCCTTACCTTCATCTACTACCTTGGTAACTGTCTCAAAGGACTCCACCAGGTATAGGAGTCATGGTCTGGCCCTAACAAATCCAAACTCGGTGGTATCAAAGGTTTGGAGGCCACCAGTGTCTCTGTGAATGAGTTCCATGATGATGTGCTCCCTAGCCTTGCAGAACAGTCTA
This sequence comes from Protopterus annectens, assembly GCF_019279795.1. Taxonomy (NCBI): domain Eukaryota; kingdom Metazoa; phylum Chordata; order Ceratodontiformes; family Protopteridae; genus Protopterus; species Protopterus annectens. The sequence continues at coordinate 831,593,045 of NC_056749.1, forward strand.
GTCGGGCGTATAGGGCAATAGCTCCTCTGGTCCATTGTGCTGCCACCTTTGTGGAGTGTGATAACTGTTGCTGTGCACCATTCAGGGGGCCACAATGCCTGATACAAGGCTATTAGTGAATTTGGTGCCCAAGTGGGGAGCCATTTCGTTCTGAGGTTTGTGTAAATCGCAGCCTGGGATGTTGTACGGTCACATGGATTCTGTGTTTCAGGCTTTAGAGAGTGCAGCTTGGAACTGCATAGTTGTGACTGCAGGGACTCTGCATTGTTCCTGTATAGATTTGTGGCCCTTTAGGGTGTGAGAGGGGTGTAAAGTTAGCACTGAACCTATCTGCCAGGATGTTGCCAATATCAGTCGGTTCTGTAATGTTCGTGCCTAACCGCTGTATGTCAGAGCAGATGTGGGTATCGCCATCGAGAGTAGTGACATACCTCCAGAACGCGTTGTGGTAGTCCTTGGAATGAGTAGCAGTAATGTTTACGTAGCTAGCTTTGGAGGATGTGATAAGGGATCTCAGATTTCTACTGAGGCTGACCAGGGAGCTACCCCACCCATGGGATTGTACTCTACTTTGCAACAGTCTCCTCCTTCTGTTGTACATTATGTCCATGGCAGTGGACCCCCAGAGTGGCGTCCGTTATCTGGTGGGTACCATCATGGCTCTGTTTGGGATAGCATGATCCATGCAGTCGTGTAAGTGCTAATGAAGTGCAGTTGTGTATGATTCAGCATTTGTAACTATATTGTCCATCTGCATGGGTGTCATGATGTTTACTACTGCTGTCATAAGAAGCCTGAAGTTGGCTTTGTAGAAATATTGTACTGTGTTTTCTGTGAAGGGTGTGGTGCCGGGATGTGGATAACAAGGGTGATTAGCATACGTTCGGATCTGACCAACGAGGGGATAACCCCAGGTGTGGAACACCAGTCACACATGTTGGTAATGTCCAGGTCTAGGATATTGTTGGCCCTGGTGGTGGTGTGAATAGGTTGATCCAGCCGATTGGAGGTTATGAATCCCAGAAAGCATTGGCCTAATGTGTCGGTACATGAGTAGGTATCCCAGTTAAGTGTGGGGTAGTGTCAGTCTCACATCAGTAGTTCCTGTTTGAACCCTACTTTCCAGTACGCCAAGAAGTGAGGGCCGTTAACCATGGGGTATGGTGTGGAATCCTTAGCAAGCTACAATTTGTATAGCAGTTATGGCCATAGTTAGTTGCACTTACCTCTGAGGCATTGTGCTAATCAACCAGCCTGGAGGTGTGTACATCCTTGTGAAATATGGACACACCTCCACCGTAGGTGTTCCGGTCCTGGTTACATGACTGAAAGGTGTGGTCTGAGTAATAGCCTGTTAGTGCAGGGGTGCTCTCAGGAGCCTAGAGGCAGGTCCCAGTCACTGCAGAGATATCAAAGTGGTCCATTACAAGGAGTGCCTCGGGTGAGTGCATTTGAGATGAAGATTTCAAGCATTGAGTAACATTACCCTCAGGTTTTGCTTGCCTGTTCCTGTTATGGTGGTGAATATGTTATTTGAATCGTGTCTAAAATAGGCACTATAGGAGCAGCAAGAGCCTTAGATGTTATCCGTAATCCCAGGGCCAACAGGTGCAGGTCATCTGTGCCAAAGCATCGTGTTCTGTCGACCATGTCATTCAAAGCAGACAGATACTGGATACCCTTGGAATGACACCAGAAGCATAGCCAACTGTTGAAGTGAATAAGTCAGTCGTTGTACTGTGTTATCAGTCTGGATGAATGCAGAATGCTTCTCAGGGCTAGGGCGATACCTGCCTGGGATACAAGATCAGAGAGCTATTGCATGTCTCTGTACATGTAGTCCAGGAAGTTACATCTCAGGGCATTCACACTAACATGGAGAATGACAGTCATATTGTACCTGTTGAGGAGTGACCTGAGTGCATAGGTTATGTTGCTGATCCTGTTACCCGACAGCCAGCTGAAAGTGACTATCACCTTGTGTAGCCTGCTGAGTGGGACATTAGTGTGACCGCCTATAGAGTCACCTATGACTAGTGTGTTGGGTATGTTATATCACCCTATTGGCTGTAGTTGATGGGCACACATGAGTCTGTGGGCTATAAGTAATTGGTGTTGTGTTTGGTGATGGGGGCTGCCTGCGTTTCTGCTTCGGAGTCCTCTGTTGCCTACACAGAGTAGTATTGAGAGGCTCTGCAAATGTTGTAGTCTTACTATGTGTGGCCTGTGGTGGTGGAGATCTAGTGAGACTATGTGATGAGTGTGGTGTGGTGCAAACGTTTAACATCCCCACATGATTGTCAGGTTCAGTCTGGGCTGGAGAGAGCATTACCTCCAGCATGGCTACATATGTGCATCTCCCACAGGTTGTAGTGTCTTATGTTAGGAGGTGAGCATTGACTGTGTACACGAGACAATTGCTATATTGCCTCATGATGCCCATGTTCATCATATAGACAGGTGATAACACTGGGAATTGACACTTGGACATGCCTGAATATTCAACTATTTCTCACTAGATATGTGAGGTAAGTGTGTATAACAGCTGTTTTACTCTAAGCAAGCTGGAAATGTAAGTATAAACAGTGTTTACCTGTAGGAAATGAGTAGGATTGAGTGCTATAGTAATTAGTAGCTCATGAAGTGCTTACATGTTCTGAACAAGTGCTGAGCATGGATAAGCAATACAGATAGGGTGTCAGATAACATAAACTCACTGCCCCCCCAACAGGTACACAATCACATATCCATGAACACTACAGAGCCCCTGTAACCATAACTATGATGGTACAAGGTGCACTCAGGCTGCATGTGACCTGTCCACATCCCTGGTTGTATCATACACATATGGCAAAACAGTTTGCTCTACACATACACATCATGTAAAACATAGGTTCATGTCAGTCTGTGAAAACACTGAATGGTGTGCACCAACAGTTATCACAACCCACAAAGTGGAGACGCCACTCATAATGGGAGGCACTGCACTATTACCCTGCTGAGTCTGGTCTGAAAGTCCATGAACCTTAATCAATGTATATGTTGTTAGCAGTACAGATGTAGATGACAGTACAGATTATTTCACACTGCATATCATACCTGTGACAGGTCATAGGACATCATCACCCATACTGTGTTCCACCTACACTCAGTATACTAGATGTACCTTTGTATGTCACAGGAGTGTTCTGCCAGTGGCCTGTTGACAGAACCAACACCACAAAAGGTGTCTGAGTGACATGTGCATATCACACCAGTGGCAGCTACTGTAAAAAAGGGTTAATGTTTTGTACTCCCCCCTCATTGTAGCCCATACCACACAGACAAATGGGAGGCATCTGCATATGTAAGTATGTGAATGGCCATGACTTAGGAGCAATAGCTGACTCAGTGTTGTGGACAACATACAGAATGGGCTTTGTGGTGAGGTGCGTGACATATGTGCACAATCTGACAACTGCATATTGCATTGTCACCACTAGGTTAATAACCCTGTACCCATGAACTGCCACCTAGGCAGCCATCAACATAATGGACACTGTGTGTAAGGGATGGTGCTGTGCAGTTTACCTCCCTGAGCTAGTGACATAATCAGGCCTATTAGGTAGTCATAAGAGGCAACCCTAGTCATGACAGGGTGCCATCCATGAGCATGGAGATCATTGTACAGCCATACTCATCACTCAAGTGACCAATATCGGATCACATATCACCTTTAAGGGGTATTGCCCATGCTTGGATGGGCGACACCAGCCTTCACAATCCTCATCTCCACTATGCAGCATGCTGCCTACCCTGCATAAAGACATGTCCAACACTGTGATGTTGGACATGCTACACGTACATATCCTGATCTGAAATACATATGTCATGGACAGCCACCTTCCTAGTACAAGGATCAGCACATGCTGGACAGATCCCTGTGCCATACACATTACATACTCCTGCCATACTATGCAACCCTGTCCAGCAAAGCTGCACATTTCATCTCAGACATGGTGTGATGACCGTATGGTAGATGTATCATTAACTGTCTGGATCAGTTATGGGCACTGATTCACCTGGTGGCGGGAACATGGCTGTCGGATACAGCTAGAAAACCTTACATCCTATGCTCATACATGACCCAGGGCATACACACTACTACATGACCTTGGCCATACATGCTATAGTTGATAACCATCCCTGCAAATACCATCCGGCTACCCATTGTCCCAAGTGTATCACATGTGCAACACAGGCGATAGGTGGCAGGATGTTGAACTGCTGTACAGTGCCGTGTAGCTGTATATGGCAAAACACATGCATGTAAAAGTTTCTGTGCACATGTCTGCATTGTCACAGGTCATGTCTGTTAAGGCAGTGTATGTGTTGATTTGTGACATGTACACAGCATCAAGGTCAACAGCATTAATGTGGACACATCTAGGCATGTGCTGATAGGTAAGAACACCAGTACAGGCAAACAGGCATGCCCACATCAAGACAGCATTCACATGGAGTATGAGCAATGTAATGAGGTGACGCACATATATGGTGATAATATCCAATCCCCATTGGGTGTTACATGTGTGTGACACAAACATGTCAGTGGTGTCAATGTCATGAAGATTTGAAAAGACAACTGTTCTTGTGTACTAAATGTAATACACATGTATGTGCAGCTGTATCTCTGTGCATCTCTGAGATACTGTGACCTGTCTCTATCATTATGTCTTCCAGATATGCCTCGATCAAGACTGCCAGCTTATAGCCACTTGGAGGATGAGGCCCTCATACCTTACCTCCAAGATAACTATAAGGTATTGTTCAGCCATGTGCCACAGCATGCCCAGCAGTGTGATGACCTGTGGCAGGAACTTCGCAGGAGGGTTAATGATGTGGGTGGCCATAACCACACCTACCAGCAGGTGCGCAGACACTGTATGGACCTGATCAGATATACAAAACAGAGTGCAAATGCAATCGCCAGGGAACAAGGTACAACAGGTTGTGGGCCACCAACCCAGCCCTCACTCACACGTACCGAGGAGCTACTGGCCAACTTGGGGACACCATCAGAACAGCATCCACAAACTCTAGCTGCCATCGTGGAGGTGGGTGTCCCCAACCACCAAGCCTGGAGTTGCCTGGTAAGTCAGTACTGCACATATAACTATTACATTGTGTCACTGTACAATATGTAATGTAACATCATATGCAAGGTATGTTTACACACATACCGCATACTATAGTATGCTACCCTGTGTATGCACACATGTGCATACTCCATTGTATATCCTATTGTACTGGCGAATGTGTTAACATGCACATTGCACCTTGTAGCTGTCATACAGTCATGGATAATGATCATACTGCTGTGTCACCCCTATATAGGTACCTATGGCATACTGCAGAGACAGCAGGCTATTGCAGGTGAGACAGTTATCAGTATCAGGCATGTTAATGCACAGATCTATTCGCCATGTGGCCAGTTAACACATGTACACATAATGTATGGTCCAGTCACGATATACAGGTCACATCTTTAATCAATCACACTGGCTACCCATGTGCAATAGATACAAACTAAATGAAACACCGACATGAAACCACAGAAACTGTCATTGCTAGATGTGTGGACAGCTGTGCATACAATGGTGGAGGTGTTGTTCAATGTAGGAATATGTATTATACATCAGAACAACACATGTGGGGTACGCAAACAGTGCTACACATTGAGCTGGAGTATGGGCAGCCCACAGGATTCACCATTGTGGAATATGCCGCTGCAATGAGTGCACACATTGTGATGTGCCATCTGACATGTACATGACATGTAGTGGTCCGGCTGCAACATTGTCTCACTATCCCATAAAACATACCCCACATACCAAACATACAACCCTTTGTCTGCATAACCCTGTGGACAGTGGGGTATCTGACATTTATGGGTGTACGTCATATGGGACAACACAGACATGTGAGATAGATGGCCATCGCAAACATTTGGCCAACACATGTTCACACATGGCCGTGGAAGATGGCCAGAGGCATGTAGCAACATAAAGTAGATGTGATGTGTATGTGTGTACACCCTGTTGTACATTGGCTACACATGGTCCAACTATAGCCTTTGTTGAGTGGTTATATAGCAGATGTGGAACAATGGACATCCTACAAGCCTGTGCACAGCTTGTGGAGGTGTCACTTAATTCAACCACATAAGATGTGTTGAACATCATGACTGTGTCACAGCATGACAGTAGTCACCTGTACAGCATCCACATACATACACAGACACCACATCAGGCCACAGATACAGTACATTTTCCTTGCTGCTGTTGGACATCACTGTCAGCCGTGCACCTCGTGTGTGTGGTACATAAATGTCATGTGGGACATGGTGTATTGATAAGTCTGCCATGTGTGGACATGGTTGCCAGGCAGCTAAGAAATGTTAGCAGTTGTGCAGGGGGGTGTCATCGGTATGTTCTTCAGTGACCTGTCACACATGACACATCATGGTTTAGTGTGTATACACCTCAGCAACGTGGGTCACAATCCACAGTATTTATGTATTGTGTATGCACACAGTCATGGCTATGCACTGTGTGTGTAATCCACACTGTATAGCAATAGAGACATCTCATGATTCCATGCAATGGCACTGTGTCTGTACTTCACACTGTATAGCAATATAGATGCCTCATAATACCCTTCAATGGTCATGCACATCTGCTAAAAGTGCATTCTATCTGTAGGGCATACAGACAACACTGCAATGTGACACCATTACATCGCTGTACATTTGTCAGTACACCATTGTGTCAAACATGTATGCATGTCAATGCACACATCAGCAGATTACATGTCATACTACATGTTAATGTCAAGGTCATATGCCTCACATCAGCCATGTGTACTGTTAACCTGTGCTGGTCCACATGGTGTAACACAGGGATGCATGCTTACTACCATGATTGTGTGAAATGCATGGCTTCTGCTATGACACATGTTTGCTGTTGTGTGCAACCCAGGGATGTATGATAACTACCACTATTAATGTCTGAGCTGCATGCCGTCTGCTGTATCGCATGCATGTTGCATGCCTTCTGTCAAATCACATGCATGGTGTGTGTGTGTCTGTGTGTGTGTCTGTGTGTGTGTGTGTGTGTGTGTGTGTGTGTGTGTGTGTGTGTGTGTGTGTGTGTGTGTGTGTGTCTGTGTGTGTGTGTGCCTGTGTGTGTGTGTGACTGTGTGTGTGTGTGTGTCTGTGTGTGTGTGTGTGTGTGTGTGTGTCTGTGTGTGTGTGTGTGTGTGTGTGTGTGTGTGTGTGTGTGTGTGTGTGTGTGTGTGTGTGTGTGTGTGTGTGTGTGTGTGTGTGGGCATCTGTGTGTGCGTCTGTGTGTGTGTCTCTATTGTAATGCAGAGTCTTTGTTTGCCTTCACAGGTGATGTAGGTGCGTTACCCTCCTGCGGTCCATCTGATGTTAGTGTCCCCACAGACTCTAGCATTGATGATGAACATATGCTTGAGGTACAGGCAGGGTTGTCAGGGGCTGAATCTGTGCCATTGGTTGCCATTCCACCTATATCCCCTTCTTCCCCGCAAGCAGTTCTCATGATAACACATACCCTATCACCAGTGGCCATAGAGGAAGGACAAGTTAGCGTGTGTTAGCTTGGAACAGGAAAGTGTGGTGGCTACGAAAGGTGTGTATTCACACCAAGGTGTCAGTCAAATGACTGCAGATGTGCCACACAGGCATGTGGCCAGTGCTGCTCATAGGAGGACCTCTGGCCGACATGCACCTGCAGGACAGATCGCAGCAGCTGGTGTCACCAGACGCATGTTTCAGACTGTAATGGTGGCACAGGCACATGCTGAATGGCAGAACAGAGAAAAGCAGATGCTTCAGAGGGCTGCTATCCATTCTTTAAATGACAACATCCAGGCATTGGCAAATGCTCAACAGCAGATTGCTGAAGTTTTGGACAGACAATTGGGTGACATGGTTGGAATCCTTGACCGTGGCATGACAATCCACGAGCGTGAGCTGTCTGTGCTGGAACATCTGGTAGGAGTGAGGCATAGGGCACATGGACATAGGCCAGCTACACCACCTGGTGCAGGTCTACGTGAATGAGCTACCTCACATGCCTGCTCCCATAGTGCCAGTGGCAGCAGCAGTGCAGCTGGTGCTGCGCTGTCCACACCAGGACACAGCAGACCCTGTGGACGTGGCCCTGGATGGTCCCAATGGGGACACGGTTCCAGTGGACATGTGTCATCGGACAGTACCCAATCTGTACCTCTGCGTGGTAGTGCCCGTGCAACCCCTGGCAGGCACAGGTCACGTGGCCATGGCCAGACACCGTGAGCTGTAAATCCTGGTCTGTACAATCTGGAGCTGTCAATAATACCCCTGTGTAGGCCAGACACATGGCAGAACTGTGTGCACACATACACGCACACACCAGAAACATCTGTAGGGCACCGCAACACTCACATGCATAACAACCACACATGGCCAATTAGATCACAGGCCCTAACCCACACACATGATGTCATCCACTGGTGCAGCCTAGGCTCCTGGCAAACATTATCACCCTGTGCATATGATGATGCCTGTGCCGCATCCCTGTCATCCACACCATCGGTGCAGGGACATGCTCATATGGTCTGATGCACAGGGTGAACAGAATAGGGAGATAAGTGTATATTAAAATTGTTGTGTACTGTTGACACGCAGCAGACATACCATGTAGTACAGGTTTAGAATGCATTGTTTTATGTTCACAGTATGTGTCTTGGTAACAATAGTAACAGCATGTTGGTAATGATTCCCTGCTTCCCTCCTTAAGGTCTAATTGCATGTGCCATTAAGTACCAGTGTTTGCAGTTTCCCATGTGTAAAGGTGGACTACTCACAGGCATGTATGGCAATACCAGCATGCTATAAGTAGCCTCAACCTTAGAAAGGCTGACATTCCAAAGATGTCTACACATCTACTGATCCAGGAGCACGTGAGCTGTTTACTAAGCTACAGTGGCTAGAGACGTGACATCCATACCGGGTGACATCACAGGTACAGTTACATGGTGCGGGGGGTTTACACAGTGGTCTAGCTGATGTCAAGGGTAGAGGCCAGTTGATAGCATGAGGCCTCACTGCGTAGCAGTAATACACATTCACATTACAGGATAAGAACACACAACTACACAAACACACACACACACACACACACACACACACACACACACACACACACACACACACACAGGTATTCGCACACATGTATTCAGACACAGTAACACGCCCACACTCACGGGGTCAACCACACTGTAACACACACACACACTTGATAGTGTTGAGGTGAGGACCCCTGCCTATGTGGTAATCACCATTACAGTACTGTTCACCCACATGATGCGACACAGAGAATGAACATGTACAGGTAGTCAGTAATGCCTAAGACCGATGGCATCAACAGGGTAGTAGATTGCATCACCTGGAGGGGTTAGGGGTCCTATCTGTTCACTATGGTAGCATACATCCTCACTCCATGGACCAGACAGCCATACACACACACTGTGGAGTCCACAAATGAATTCACCTATGTCATGCACATACATATAGCTAACATGTGTGTGATACACACACCACCCCTACCTATGTCTTGCTTTCTACACTGCAGTATGTACAGATCTCTACAACAGTGTACAGGGGTGTGTAACAATTGAGATGTATTCCCCACTATATGTGGCATATATGGACACACATGCAAACACACATGACAGTACTGTGAATCAAACACCTGCTATCTTATGATCCGTATGACAGACATGCAGCAGTATTGCCCGTATTACAATGTGTAGTGATGCTACCTTCGGCAATTGTGCTGCTATATGCACACGGGAGGACTTAAGTGTTACAGGTGTCAAGTGATTTACAGTCAGTGACACCCTGACCGTAGGTTGTATGTCTTCACCTTCAATTAACAGAAACATAGCTTAGTGTTTGCACATGTTATGGTAGGACGGCTTGTGACACACCTGTGAGCTGTCTTCAGCAAACATCCATCTGCAAAGTTGGCCCACCACTTTATGTACACACATCCATCCATACCTGATGTACATCTTATCGTACTGTCAGTATTTCACCATATACACGTGTCAATGATGGGGCTGCATTGCAACTGAATGTTGTAGTAAGACACAGATGAACTGCAAACATCAGCTACTGCACATGCATGGTAGCTAAATGCACACCAATACATGTACATGTGTGTAGGTCCTACATTCCTGTCATTTAGCCATGTTTGTATGCATTGCAATTGGTGGACATGTGTGATGACATACATGACACATGGACTGTTGTATGATATGATAGTTGTCATGGGTAACCAGTACAGAGGGAATGTTAACTCAGTCAACATTGCTATCGCACCTTATGTACTGTTAGCATTCAACAGCCATGGACCTACCTTCCATGTGCATGCGTGTAATTGCTGTAGCCACTTGTCTGCATGAAGGACAGCAAAAGCTATGTTATGTACATATGTGTTGTGTGTGTGGCATGTACATATCCACGGCAGGTACATGTATGTCATATCCAAACATGAATGTGTTTACTGGTGTACAGCAACAGTTATCTGTTACAGTTGTATATGACCCAGGGCCCCTGTTATGCGTACAGTCGACCTGGTTATGAACAGTGGTATCATTGCATTGCATAACACATGATGGAACCCTGTCAGTACATAGGTAGTCTGCACAGTTGCTGTAGAGCTAGGTACAGTCCACTGGTCATGAGTAACATGGTGTTGTACTAATGTATGAATGTGTGTTGCTGGTCCAAGGACATGTTGATGTCTGAGGGCTACATCCTAGAATGCGGCTTTTGACACTGTGATCTGCACCTGACACATCTGTGATGGCTTTTGAGAGTGTACTGGTCATTACATGTGAGTGGCCTTCATGTACATGGGGACACTACCACCTGGAGTTGTCCATAATGGTGTTATGGCCCACATGTCTGTATCTGAGGTATACGGTGATAGTGCTATTGTGCACAACTGAGCCTTATGCCAGGTGTTCCTCACTGCACAGATGTCAGTATTCCCCATTGTTGGATCTAGATTGGCAGCTGTGATTATGAACGCTACACATCTAGCACTGTTCAGCATACACATACAATGCAGTTGTCCTCTAGGTGTCAGGGTGATTACCTGGTCTCAGAACATTCATCTATGAATGGTACTATATGGGCGAAGTAGTCAGTCCTGGTAGGACATCACCACGGGTGGTATTAGTGTGCCAGGTTTAGATTGGTACAGCTAAGGTGATGGACAGCAGCAGACGTTGTGTAGAAGACCGGTGTCAGATATATATAGTGCAGCATTCATGCTAACAATGACGACTATCGACACACTGTGCCCTTCCGTGTTTAGAATCAGAGTGCATACAAGACAGCCCTTCTCTACTAAGTGTGTGAGCAGGCCCAGTATGCCGTTGTGTAGATGGACACATAGTGCATTCCAAACGGACGTGTGATACTAAGTGTGTGAGCATGCCCAGTGACACCTTGTGTCGGTTATGTGCCTTTATGTGTATGGGCATGACCATTGTAATCCTGTATAGCGATAGTGGTCATCCAGGCAACAGATGGCCATACCCCACTTCAGGATGGATTCCTACATTGAACACACTGGTTCACAGGTATGTACACCATAACTGCCAGCATCCATGTCAATGTCTGCATTCCTAGAAGGTCATATTGACTGTCTTGAAAGGTGTAGTGTCTGTGGAGCATCTCATATCTATGTAGTGTTGTAATAGTGGTCCGTAGATAGCCAGTTGTCCTGCTCACACCACTGGCATGTGTTTGTCTCCGTCTGCCTTGGGACAGTAATATGGTTTTAGACTGCTCACACTCCATACAATCCCTATCAGCATCTGTTCCATTGTTGATGATGTCACACACCTTGAAGTATGCCTCTGGGAGTATTGTGATCCAGTAATCTCGATAGCGTGTTCTGTAACTGCGTAATGCTGTCATGTGATAAGGTCGTTAGGTCTATGTTCTAATCCCAGCCCTGCCAAGTGTGTGTGTGTGTGTCTGTGTGTGTGTGTGTGTTTCCAGATGCCTGGGGACAGAGTAATGCTTTTAAACTGCTCACTCTCCATACAATCCCTATCTGCGTCTTTTCCATTGCTGATGATGTCACCCACCTAGAGGTATGCCTCTGGGAGTGTGGTGATCCAGTAATCTCGGTAGCACGTTCTGTAACTGTGTAATGCTGTAGTGTGATAAGGTAGTTAGGTCTATGTTCTAATCCCAGCCCTGCCAGGTGTGTGTGTGTGTGTGTGTGTGTGTGTGTGTGTGTTTCCATCTGCCTGGGGGCAGAGTAATGCTTTTAGACTGCTCACTCTCCATACAATCCCTATCGGCGTCTTTTCCATTGCTGATGATGTCACCCACCTAGAAGTATGCCTCTGGGAATGCTGTGATCCAGTAATCTAGGTAGCACGTTCTGTAACTGCATAATGCTGTAGTGTGATAAGGTAGTTAGGTCTGTGTTCTAATCCCAGGCCTGCCAAGTGTGTGTGTGTGTTTCCGGCTGCCTGGAGACAGAGTAATGCTTTTAGACTGCTCCCTCTCCATACAATCCCTATCGGCTTCTTTTCCATTGCTGATGATGTCACCCACCTAGAAGTATGCCTCTGGAAGTGCTGTGATGCAGTAATCTCGGTAGCACATTTTGTAACTGCAAAATGCTGTAGTGTGATAAGGTAGTTAGGTCTATGTTCTAATCCCAGCTCTGCCAAGTGTGTGTGTGTTTCCAGCTGCCTGGGGACAGAGTAATGCTTTTAGACTGCTCACTCTCCATACAATCCCTATTGGCGTCTTTTCCATTGCTGATGATGTCACCCACCTAGAAGTATGCCTCTGGGAGTGCTGTGATCCAGTAATCTCGGTAGCGCGTTCTGTAACTGCGTAATGCTGTAGTGTGATAAGGTAGTTCGGTCTATGTTCTAATCCCAGCCCTGCCAGTTGTGTGTGTGTGTGTGTATTTCCATCTGCCTGGGGACAGAGTAATGCTTTTAGACTGCTCACTCTCCATACAATCCCTATCGGCGTCTTTTCCATTGCTGATGATGTCACCCACCTAGAAGTATGCCTCTGGGAGTGCTGTGATCCAGTAATCTTTGTAGTGCATTTTGTAACTACGTAATGCTGTAGTGTGATAGAATAGACAGGTAGGTGTTCTATTCCAAGGCATGACAGGTGTGTGTGTTTGGCAGTCATATCCAATGTGTTGGTATCTGTGAGTGGCTAGCACCAGGATGTGTTGAGTGTGTTTTGTTGTTTTCCTATATAGTGTCCACAAATGTCATAATTGCCCAAGAGACTGGGTTGGCAAGACATACACATACATTTGCCAATAGGTCTGGTGAGTAAATGTCAGCAGCCCTACTCTTACCCTTAATACAGTCTGACCCATGTGACGCAACAAAACACACTTGCCTTGATAGTAACACCACTGCATAATGCGGGTGGCACATGTGGTTTCCTTTTCATTCTTGTCTAATGCTTTGGTGTCATGTGGTCCGCTGTTGTGATATAAATTCTATATCTACGTATGTGTGTGTGTGTGTGTGTGTGTGTGTGTGTGTGTGTGTGTATGTATGTATGTATATATATATATATATTATATATATCTATATCTATATCTATATATATATATATATATATATATATATATATATATATATGTATATATATATATATATATATATATATATATATATATATATATTTATATATATATATATATGTATATATATATATATATATATATATATATTTATATATATATATATATATATATATATATATATATATATGTGCACATTAGCACACATAAATCTACATGATGGAATACATGTCCTATACTATCGAATGTCTGTGCTGGATGATCTGTACGTGATCACCGCAGATGTATGTATATATCTGCCATGGCTTAGTGGTAAAGCACATTGTCTGTGGTGTGCAGGGTCCCAGGTTCTAGTCGTGTAGAGACCGGTTATTTTGTTGTTGGGATGAACAAGGGACATTGAATACAGTGATAGTAAGGTACCTTTAACCAGTTGTGTGCGGATCTGAGCAACAGTAAGCAGTGGTTATTATTTTGGGGGATCGGTATGGGTGATATAATTATGCATTAGAAGACAATACTATGCAAATGAGGTTGAAAATAGTGAATCCCGTTTATCCCCAGGGTGTGATGCAGATCCCAAGAGTGTATGTGTATAGATAGCCGGGTGCAGGACTCAAATATAGGTGACAGCATGGGGGGGGGGGTGTCAGGCATACTGTGCGTACATTGGAGCCGTGTGCCTCGCGATTGCTCCTGCCTTAACACGCCTAAACTAGGGGTGTATCTATACCTGCTTAGTGAAATTGGGAGGGACAACAGCAGTAGTGGAGTAGTCAAGGTGAACAAACTGCGCAAACAGGTGATAATTAGCACAATCAGCAGATTACATGCCCAGCCCGGCCCAGAACACTATGGTAAAGTGACCAAGCACCATACACACAGGTTTCTTCCACACTCTACACCACCAGTGTATACATGCGGGAACATTTCTCGACACAATCCAACCAAATGAGAAGGGCTGCAGCAGGCAACATAGACCAACATGTGCAGGAGGCTGAGGGTGGTGAGGATGTGAATGCTGCTGAACAACCCTTAGTGAGGAGACAGAGAAGACTTTACAGACCCAGGGTAACCTATCAGGGGCTACATGAGCTGGAGATAGTGTAGCGCTATGGGGTGGACAGAGACCTCCTACAGCAGCTTGTTGAGCTGTGCCGGCCCCACCTGACACATCGAACAGGCCGAGGGAAACCCATCCCAGTGGATACCAAGGTATGTGTAGGCCTAGGTATACTAGCCACAGGTACCTCCCAAAGCACAACTGGGGATATCATGGGGCTCTCACAGGCATCTGCATCCAGAGTATTGCACCAGTTCCTAGATGCCATGTCACCACATGCCAGTGAGCACGTACATGTCCTCAACACACGTGAGGTGTTGACCAGCAATATGCGTCTCTTCCACCAAATGGCAGACTACCCTGGGGTACTGGGTGCTATAGCCTGCACGCATGTATGCATCAAAGCACCACCCGGTTAACGGGGTAGGGCCTACATTAACCGCAGGGGCATACCCTCCATCAACAGCTAGGTCATATGCGATGGCCAGGGCATTATACTGAATGTGTGTGCTGGCTGCCCTGGAAGCTATGACGATTCCAATATATGGCATCTGACGCAGCTCTACCACACCTTTGCCAATATGGACATCCCCTACAGTTACCTAGTGAGGTATGCTGGGTAACCACTGGAGTCGTGGCTGATAACACCCATCAGCAATGCACACACACCTGAACAACTACAACATAATGAGGCACACGCACAGGCAAGACATATGATTGAGCGTGTGTTTGGGATGCTCTGGTCATGGTCCCAGTGTCTGGACACATCCAGTGGAGCCTTGCAGTATTCACCAGTTACATGCTCCCAAATTGTTATGGTATGTGCTATGCTACACAATATGATCCTGCAGAAACAGTTGCAGCAGGAACAGCATGGGGCAGGGCCACACAGCCCCCCACCAATGCCAAGGCCTGTACAGGCACAGTGTGACTCGGAGGAGGAACTACCTGAGCTGGACCCAGTAGGTGAAAGGAGGTGTGTACAGTATGACCTGCCCTTGGCAAAGAGGCAATGCATGGCATATGCACCGACACAGTAGGTACCCAGGGAATTTCACCCTCTCTGACTCACACAGACAGTAAAAGGGATGCCAAACATGACACTACCTGTGCTCAGCCATGTATAGAAAGTGCACTGTGTACATCCGATATAGGCAGCGCTCCAGCACCATCCTCAGGTCTGGCACACCCTCAAGGTAAGTCAACCAACCTACCAATTGGCAGTTGTATTAGAATGTGTTTTTACCTGTAGCTATGGTATGGATGTGAGCATACAAGGGAATTTGGTGGCCGAATGTTAGGGCAGCAGACAGTACACATCCATAGTGGCACCATGACATCTGTAGCACATACCAGGGTCAATATAGTAGCCAGTAGTACACAGGGTGTCCTAACCCACTGCAGGTTATGGACTGAACTTCATGTGTGTCCATACAGCCCACACAAGTCTCAAACAGCTGGACAGGTGTAGACCAATACAGACAAATGCTATACAATGGCCTCTGGATATGCCCAATGGATGACCCCAACCCCTACAGACACACACACGGACTACAGCAGGCCAGGCAGTTGGATGTAGGTTGTGAAGGCTAGGACATCTGAAACCACTATGCTGGTAATTAAAGCTAGGATCTGAAGTACACTGGTATGCCTCTAGCTGGCACATTAGGTAGGACCACACACTGAAATGGAGTACCTGGCATACCAGTACAGTAGTAGCAAAAGTGTACAACTGTCAGCTGTGCCCCCCTTCCAACGTACACATGTGAAAGTCATGTGCGCCACCCCCAGTGCTGTGTAGGAATGTGGATACAGTTGGATGTCCCCCCACGCTGTGCAGAAATGTAGGAACAGTCAATGCCACATGACCATTGGCTACCCTGCAGACACAGCATGCCACCTGTCAGTGTACAACGCAGGGGTCGGCACCACAGTACTGACTACCTGGACATGTGACACATGCGATCCAGTTGACCATACTGGGCATGCTCAAACACATGAAGGTATGACGGTAATGTCAGTCGACAACATGCGTAACGGTCATACTGGGCATGCTCACACACTTAAACACAAGACAGGCAGGTCTGCAAACACCAGTGGTCCAGACATATCTGCCAGTACATTGCTATACTGTTGGATGACTGTGCTGCATGGTATGTGTGTGGTACTGTCTATTGTCTGTATATATGCCATGGTGTATTGGTAATTCAGATCAGCTGTGTGCGCAGGGTGTTGCTACCAACACTTGCAAAGGATGGTTCTTTGTTTGCGGCCAGAAAAAGGCCTTTGGATACGGAGTGGGTAAGGCACATTGCAGCAGTTGGGAGCGGTTGTGCATGGGTTTGCATGGTGTTAAGCACTGATGACCTCTGGTTACAGCTCCTTATACTTGTTTGGACTCCACATTTCTTTAACAGTGCAATACTTGCATACTGGTAGACAAACACGTTTACACCCGCTCGCTCCCTCACTTGCACGTGCACCGACATTGGTGCTTGCATTTGTCACTCATGCTGGGTGGGCACGATCCCTTGTGATGCCTATTACATCAGACTACATGATTACAATACCGGGTATGGCTGACCATTATGCGACGGCAGACATACGACTGTATGGAATTGGCGGCCTGTCCAGTGACATAATCATATTATTTGCGTGTTCCTCATACAATCTGCTCCCATCTGGCTGATACATGGGAACCGATACTCTGAAATGTAGACAAGTAAATGTATTTTGGGAAACGCATATTTCTGCCGGGTCATGCTACTGCATGCCTATTGTAGGTTTTCCACCTTTTAAATTGGCCGAAGTGAGACTTTAGGAGTAACACCTTTCCCACTTTGCATGGGACAGTCCCTCATTAGGCATATGTGTCATGCAAGAATAATCTAGCCATAGCAAATGTCCTGATTAGAGGACAATATTATATTCTACGTTTCTCTAATAGTTGCATGTAACAGTTATTGTATAAATGACACTTCGATATGTTATGTGAAGTAGCATAAGCAACTTGACTGCTGTTACACTAAGCTTTGATTTGTGCTAATATGTATATTTCTTTACTATGCATGGCTGTAGGTATGTTCTGACCTGGTACGTCTGACATTTCTACGGAGCAGGCCCCACTTTGGCCATTTGGAAAGGTGGCAGCCCTATAGGACCTATATGTAGAGATGTCAGATTTGGCAAGGCAACACATACCCACAGCCAGTAGGAAATTGACTACTTCACCGGTTTGCATAAGTTAAAGTTATTCTTGTAGCATTATAGTTGCTAATACTGTTTCCTATAACATCTAGGCGTTTCAGATACAACAAAATCATTTTATGCAACCACTACTGACAATATATGAACTATTTTCCCAAAATCACAGGCCATGTGCATAACATTCATTTTGCAGGACACAACTGCCCAGAGTGGAGTGTCCCTCACAAAGGTGGACAGGTGGTAACCCCAAACTATTATGCTATCATCTACCTACGGTGGTCGGCGGAATATGCATTTTCTGTCACTAGCAGACCTCACATATGAATGGGGAGAATGAACACTGTATCAGGGACACTGCATAACACCCTCAGGGACACATTTAGATGATTGGTTCTATTAACCTGACACAGTCACAGGGCATATGTGTTCATTCACATTTGTCGAGGTACATGCTGTTTGACTCATACATGTTGTCAGTCATTACGTGTATTCCGCCACCTGTCCACCTAATATCACTAGTTCCGGAAGGATTTAGTTAGGACTGTGTTAGATTCTGATTCGTAATCATGGACGTCCATGATAATTGATTACAGGGCACTGATATATTCCCTATGTGTTCCCCCCCAATGCTTTCTGGACTTTCCAGTAGAAATGCTCTTCAGGTTTGGGAGGTATGAGCATCTGCAGTGCCCACATAGGAATATTAATTACTTCCACTGGGCGGGCCTAATACATCTCTGCCAACCAACACCTGCACACTTAGGCCTATTATTGCATACCCATGATTCACCTACCTGACACCCCTCTACAGCACGCATGACAAATACTTACTGTGAGCGCAGCTGGGGTATGAACACACCCCTACACGCTGCCCACTCTCCCCGTCTCGGGTCACATGTCGTATGTTTTGTCAACCCATGTGTTATTACACTTGCACAACCTACTGTTCCATGTACAGCTACATCCTTCTCACGTCGATTGCCACAGGTTCGCCTGTATAGCGAATTTTTGGTGTCCTGCAAGGGACCCCGTTATCCATGTTTAATGTGTAGACCTTGCAGATCTCTCCCACTGGCACTTTCCTGCCGGTGGTTTGGAAAGCAGCGGTGTATTTACCTTTATTGCGTGTCTGTATGTCTGACTGGCTTAGCTGGGCAGTGTGGGAGGTAAACGTTTGTTTATTGGACCTCCCAGTAACATATACCCAGTCTGAACATATGTTACCCGTAATTGCTGTAATTTAACCGAGTTATGTTCATACGTTCATAGATTAGTACTAAGCCATTTTAAGCCTAGTCAGTTATCCCTTGTGAGACTCAAACCCTGTACGTTGTGTTTATAAGGAAAACATCTTGACCATTAGGCCACCCTCCCAAACCACGAATCTGGAAGTAGTAAAACCAGTTTTAAGGATGGTAATTGTGCTACCGGGAGGGGTGTATCTGATGAAGTATCACACATGTCCACCATTTTATGTTTTCAAAATTTTGCACCACTTAAACAGAATTTATGAGCACAATTACAATGCAAGTAGAAAAAAATGAAATAAGTACATTATATAAACATTTTTTGTGCTGTCATTTTACAAAATACGTCCCTGCCGCACCTGATACAGCACCACAGAGCCCCAGGGGTGGTGCCTGGGAATCACACCTAGAACATACTGAGCCGCCGCGTCAATGTAAACTTGATGCATCTCGCAAGTCAGGCCCCAATGACTGTACTACCACATAGTCCATGCCAAAGTTGAGAGCAGACAAATTGGAAAGGTCCAGATAATTTTAGAATTTTTTAAAAATCAAAGTAGTATTTAAGATAGGTTTATAAATTTTATTTAGGTGTGTGTGTGTGTCTGTGTCTCTCTGTGTCTGTGTCTGTGTGTGTGGTTCCACTTTATAATCTCGAAATACTGAAATCTTGAATTTCAGTATCTTCAGACCATGAAGTCGAATTTTTAAAATCGCAAAACTCCATAACTGCAAATCCGGAAATGTAGAATTCACAGTTATGGTTTTCCGGTATTTGTCGTGGGATGTAGTGTGTGCACCATGTACGGTTTAGTGTGTGGATTTGGCTAGTATGTAAGGTAAGTGAGTATTTTGTTATGGTTTTAGGTATTTGAGTGTATGTGAGTGTGTTTGGAAGTTTTATTTGTGGGCTAGGGTAGGCAGGTAAAAGTATGAGTGTTTAAGTGTTGGCGTTTGTATATTTGATGTGTGTGCACGAGGGTGCTGTAGAGTGTCTAGTGGTGAGTTTGCTGTCTCTTTCTGTTTGGTGTGATCTCTGAGTTAGTATATATTCGTAGGTGGGAAGTAGGTGGGATGTGGGGGGGGGGAATTGCAGGTGGGTTTGCCCCCCTGCTTATATGTAGTATAGGTTTGTTGATTTCTGTTTTTGTGTTTGTGTGTGTTTTGTTTATTTGTTGTAGTGGGGGTAGGATACTGCGGTGGTGGTGCTGCGGTAGCGTTGTCGCCTCACAGACGTTGCACGTTCGATTCTCAGTTAGAGCTACATGTGTATATCTACAATGACATATATATATATATATATATATATATATATATTTTGTGTGTGTATATGTGTATATATCAATATATGTTGTATGTATATATATATAACTGTTTTAGGCAACTGTTACATGAAATATGGTACATAGTTATTTCCTACAGTCACAGGACATTTGCCATTGTATCATTCTTGGTCAGGACACACCTACCCAAACAGGGACTGTCCCTCACAAAGTGGGACAGGAGGTACCCTGCTTACGTCAGCGCCTTAATCACCCTATTTCCAACTGCCACTATGCGACTGTGTACAGTATATTTTCTCGATAATTCATGTGGGGAGACGTGCATCACGGGCAGGTTTTTGATCCCGGGTAGTAGGTTCTGCATGACCGGCAGGAGGCTGAGCAGTCTTGTGAGCCACTATTGCACATACAACTTGTGTCCAGATGTCTACAGGACTGGACATCGTGTCGTGATACCAAGTCTGATGTTTACACAGGATACTTATCCTATGAGGGATATCCAAAAATTGAACAAGCAAATGACCTTCGATTTTTTTGGACTTACAAAAATGTGATAGGGTTTACATGCAAGGGATACATAGTTTGCAATCCTGACACTGCCTAGGGTGACACTGCCTACTACGTATGAGTAGTGGTCACTATGTGTAGATATCGCTGTGCCAAGCTTGTAGCCCGAGTATGGCTGGATTTGGTGGACGTTCAGGAATGGGGGCAGGTTGTGTGCTGTAGAGGGGATGATGGGTATTCAATTATGCATCCAGATGTGTTGCAGTTGGATGCCTCAGTTCTGTCCAGACAATTCTGTGGGTATGTGCCAGTGACGTTTCTGTACATGTGTATGGCACATTTTAATATTCATATGTTTGTGTGATTGTGTTCTACAGTATGGCCTGTCAGGTTGTATTGCGGATGTGTATGTCTGTTCTTTGTTTTTCTTTCTGATTCACCCACTGCTCCCTCATACACCTCCAGTTCACCTATTGTGCATCCAACACAGTCTCGCCTTTGTGGATTATAACATTAAAAGACACAAAGTTTTCACCAAACGCCAACTTTTAATAAACGAAGCTTTCGGGTACTCTACCCTTCATCAGCATATACAACCATGTTTTAAAAACACATTTAAATAGAGGCTTAATTAATATCACATGCTTACACCAGCCACTAGAAACACTAATAAAATTTGCATAAGGCTACTTAATATTAAAAACCACAGTATACATTATATTATCATCCATTAAAACAATATTCATCCATATTATAAATCCAATAATATAATGCAAATATAAACATAAACATAAACATATATACATATTAACCATGTGTATAATGCCATAGTTGCAGTTGCTGTATTGATATTGTAGAATCCAATGAACCCTTTAGACACCCAGTGAGCAATGTTAGCTATACATTTAAATGTAGGGCAACATGTAATACATCTCAATTAGTATATCTTGCCACCTGTACTAGTTGTGAAAAATTCTATGTGGGTAAAACAACAAGAAAGTTGAAAGACCGTATGATAGAGCATAGGTCAGAGATAAATAGAAAAATTCAAACTAATGCTCTATATAAGCATATTATGGACGAAATGACACATAGATTTAAATTTCGATGCATAGATACAGTTAACTTAGGTATAAGGGGTGGTGATTTAAATAATGCTTTGGAAATAAGGGAACTACAATGGATAATAAGGCTGCAGGCTGATGTCAGCCCTGGCCTCAATAATGCCATTAGTGTGAAGCCGATATTAGTAAAACGACAGTATGATAATTTATAGTGAATAACACCATATGGTTTTTATAAGTATATGTGCATTTATATACACATGGTTAATATGTATATATGTTTATGTTTATGTTTATATTTGCATTATATTATTGGATTTATAATATGGATGAATATTGTTTTAATGGATGATAATATAATGTATACTGTGGTTTTTAATATTAAGTAGCCTTATGCAAATTTTATTAGTGTTTCTAGTGGCTGGTGTAAGCATGTGATATTAATTAAGCCTCTATTTAAATGTGTTTTTAAAACATGGTTGTATATGCTGATGAAGGGTAGAGTACCCGAAAGCTTCGTTTATTAAAAGTTGGCGTTTGGTGAAAACTTTGTGTCTTTTGGATGATAACTTTTGATTTCTACTAGGATTATAACATTACCCATCCCCCACACACACACATATTCCACACACTTCATCCATCCCTTCTTTGGTTGATGGCCCATGGCATGGTCAAGGGAACACATTGCATACACTACATATCTCAAGTACATGTATGGTTGTGAGGACTACCCTGGCATTTTTCACTTTCCACATGCTGTACATCACGCACATAGGTACACGCAAATACTTATCTTTCATGACATGGTAGGTACACCCGGGTAATACCCGTTCAACTTTGACACATCCTGACAAGAACGTCTTGGACCGCAGATGGGCGGATTTTGGCTGAATGCTCTGACCATTGGTAGGGTTGCCACCTTTTCATATGGCCAGGATGGGATATATTCCAGACACAAATCAGATTCTACAGGACAAAACATACCCACGGTCAGTACAATGTATAATACTTTTGTTTTATGCCTACATGTTAGCTTATTGTTGTAGCAGTTTATATGCTCCTTCTGTTTCATTTACTTGCTTATTCTATTTCTTGTAACATGTGGTATGTTACATACAGAAATAACTATTGTATGTGACTATTACATGCAATGTGGGACATAATTATGTCATACGGTCACAGGATATTTTACATTTATAATGGTTTTGGTATGGACATAACTGCCCATCTACCCCACAGTTTTAAATGTCATTTGTTCGAGGGATGGAGACTCGATATTTGCTAATGTGCATTTATGTTTGCTTCTTAATTTTGTGTTCGCAAGAACTGTCTTGCATGCTTTGCATACGTTTCAGTATCCACGGACACTGGCAGGTGTGATTACTATTGCAGGCAGACTGTAATATTCAGCATTTTAGGTTGCACGTCAACAGCCGACATTTCCACGCCTCCGTGTGGCACTTTGACATGCTCCATGCATTTGCGCCCGTTTTCTATGCACGTGGATGTGGCGGCAGCGTGCCTTCATTAATATGCATATGGTGCTACTGCACCATCTGCACGCCGCACGGTCGGCGCAAGCCTAACGTCGGCCTTGCGCCGAGCTTCATGAATCCTGGGGTGTGCATAACTTCGTTCTATGAACTATCCAAAAAGAAGAACTGGGTATACTTGGGATTAACATGGCTAGGCTTGTAAAGGCTCTACACCCACTAACCTAGTAACCTCCAATGAACCTGTAGATGCTCATCAAAATACTGATATTTAGATAACTGCACTTTCATTAAATAAAGAGAGAGAAAAATAAGACTGAGAACTACAAATAAGTCAAATTGCTGAGATAATTTTCAAATTCTCATAATGAATTATGAAGAAAATCAGACTGAAGATGTAATAAAAATGTCACTCTTGAGTGCAGTTGGTTATTACTGCATAGTCTTCCTTTCTTTGAATGTATTGTGTACACGTGAAAATCAGTACAAAATATTTAAAAAAATGCTTATATTTAGGTAGATATATACTTATATTCATTTTTTTGACAGAAAGATGTGTTTAATACAAATATTCAAACCTACATCATATATACTGATTTTCAATTGCATCTTACACTTTGGATTATAAATTCTTCCTGCAGAAACTTAATAAATTTAATATTTTGGACATATTGATCAACTGCCTGTTAAACTAATTATCAAAGTCTGGTGCATAGAGAATGATGGCTAACCGTGGAGATTACTCATTAAGGAAGTACCACATCTACTTGACAGATATCGATTTTAAGGAATCAAGTTACTATTACATTTATGATTATCCAAAACTGGATAACATTCTCTGCTGTTTACTAAGTGTTTCAGTCTGCAAAGACACCTAGATATACTGCCCAGACATACACTTCAAAATAAAATGAAAATCAATATGTAATAAACTAAAATTATGTCTTTGGTTCTTAAAAAAGGTGGATTTACTTCATATCATAAGTGATGAGGTGTTAGAAAGTGTGAATAACTAAGACAATCAGTCTGTTTTGCTTACATTACACAGACAGAGTTTGTGTTAAAGGTTTCCAGACACTTCGTTGTATAGCAAGGCTTGTTAAGCAATATTTCCTATAATTCTTATGTATTTATTTATTTATTGACAATTGATTACCAGGAAAGTCTAACTGGGTAGGAGCCCATTTTCACTGGAGGCTCTTCCCATAGTTCATAAGCAGTTAGCACCCACTAAGCCTTAAAAAGTTTGTTTCTTAGCGTAAATTAGAATGTTGAAGTTTACAATAAATAAATATTTAATTAAAATAATGCAGTGCAAACAATAACAGCAAAAACATAATAAAAATAATAGCACTCAAATCAAGGAAAAATCAACTTGAGTTACATGTTATAACTAGATGAGTCTTGTAGGCCAATTCTATGCAACCTTTAATAATGAAGTAGGGACGATCCTTCCTGTGCTTTTAAAAATGTACTTTTGTGATGTTAGAATGGTAGTGATAATCTTGCTACATTTACATTGCTATAAATCTATGGTATCTGGGTCAGTCTTATCCATTCTTCATCAATATTATTGCTATAAAAAGCAATTTTACTCTTTGTAGAGTATCCTCTTCTGTTTCATTCTTGATGGCTGTCATTCTCAGTGACCTTGGGACAAAATACTGTTGTAATTTTTGCACATATTTCTTCTAACTATTCACAGTCGCCACGTGTGCACACACACACACACACACACACACACACACACACACACACACACACACACACACACACACACACACACACATGACCAGATTCCATAAAGTTCAAAGAAGCTATTTGCAGACAGCACGGCATGCCAAAGGAAGACTCCAGCACACCTGCTGTGGACACGATTCCAGAAAACACTCTAAAGGCAGACCAATTACATAAGTATTCATGTAGGATAATTAGGGATTCTGCACTTACCAGTGTGATTCCAAAACACATTTGCACACACAACGCAACTCAAATGCAACAAACAGTGATGCTGACTCCACTTCCAAAATTCTCAGTGTATATATTATGGATCACAGGGATTTCACAAGAATACTATGGATTATGTCAAAATCCATAGCAACACTGAAATAAAATATATAACAATGCAACCTGCTGTTAATATACTGCAATAAGCATCAGTGATGAAAGTCATAAGTAAGGATGTGGTTGTGTGTCCTAGAGGGCAGCCAATTCGAGTCAGAGCAAGGCTGCAACTAAACTGGTTCTCAGACCAGCAAATAATCAACAGATACCATCTAGACAAATGGTGCAGGGTGTCTGTAATCTGAATGCCTCACATGTCCCTGCAAACGCTGTGAGTAAACCCATCCCCCATGAAACCAAAGTGTGTCTCAGCCTGGGTATACTTGGATCTGGGACATTCCAGAGATACATGAGGGATGCTGTGGGAGTATCACAGACAGCTGCAAGTCATATCCTGGCCAAATTCCTGGCAGCAATGTGCAGTAAGGTGGATGAGTACATACACTTCCCATTCACACCCATGGGAAGGAAAACTGTAACACACCAGTTCTACAGCATCGTAGACTTCCTCATGTACTCGGCACGATAGGATTGCACACACATATCTATCAAGACACCAGTACATCTGGAAGCAGACCAATTCAAAAACAGAAAGGGATGGCCATTTATCAACTGCCAAGTTGTATGCACAGCAGATGGTAGAATAACAAACATCATGGCAATGCACTGTGGAAGTGTCCATGATGCTGCCATTTGGAGGGGAAACTGGACTGAGAGCTACATTCCAGCAATGTGAAATACTTGATGATTGCTACTGAGTATGTATAGCAACACACCTATGATGTAATTGAAGGGTCCTCCTGTCAACAATATCCAGTCTGAACAAAAGTGTTTTTATTCCCCACACCAGGTGACTGCTGTTATTCACTTAAGCCGTGGCTAATGACCTCATACCATGAACCAACAAACCCTGCACAGGACGTCTACAATAGAGCACATGCAACAACCAGAGGCACCACAGATCATGTGCTTGGCGTACTGAAAACTAGGTTCAGATATTTGGACATATCTGGGGATGCACTGCAATATAAACCTGAAAAGGTAGCACAGATGATAACAGTGGGCGCCATGCTGCACAACATGCTAACCCAAGCACATGACAGTCTTCCACCTGCAGGTGTGGGTGAACTACCACAAGAACGACTAATGTCTGAAGATGACAGCCCACAGGTATCAGAGGAGGAGCAGGAGGACATGCGGCAGAGGTCACAGGTGTCGTAATGTAGGGTGTGACCACAAGTGCAGGCCCAGGCTGCATGGCAGTGTCTGACCCAAATATCTGAGTCATGACAAACCACACATATACTGCATGAGTACACAGGTTGAGCAGTAATGTCCAGTTGTTTCCCCACCACAGCAGAACAGATTACATCTAACAGTAGGTACCCATGAGATGTACACACTGAGTATCAGACATAACATCCTAATCATAACATATTCCAACATGAACATATGCAAATGTGTCATGACAGGGATCATCAACTCAGGGCACAACTGACATAAGTATGCATACACAGATTGTTGTAGCACTGTATGGTGAACAATAAGGGACAGACATCAGTGCTGCACATATCTGTACAATGCAATAACATGAAAAAAGAGCATGCAGGACATAATGCAGACATTTTAATATCAGAAAACACATATTACAGTACAGTGGTATTGAAATAATATGACTCCGCTACATATGTGTACTACACTGTTGGACAGACTCTAATGCAGTCTCAGACAACTTCACTGATGTCTCTCACCATTGTCAGTCCTGCACTGACCAAGTGCAGATACAGTAAAATCTCACTTAACTGGCACCAGTGGGTATTGGTAGATGCTGGTTAAGTGCATGTGCTAGTTGCTTGAGATATGCTTTGAAATTTTTAATTGGCTCATATACTGGCATACAAGCCAGTCAGAAATCACAAAGCAGAGCCTCTTCTGTTCAATGCGGAACATAGAAGAGGTGCCCCTTTGCAATTTTTGATTGGCTCGTATGCCGGCATGTGAGCCAATCAAGCATCGCAAAGTGGAGCCTCTTCTGTTCAATGTGGAACTGTGGGCTGTTCTGTTCTGCATTGAAAAGAAGAGGCTTCCCTTTGGGATTTTTGATTGGCTCATATACCAGCTGAGGAGCCAATCAAAAATAGCAAAGCAGAGCCTATTCTATTCTATGCTGAACAGCAGGCTGTTCTGTATTGAACAAAACTGGCTTCCCTTTGGGATTTTTTATTGGCTCGTATGCTGGCATATGAGCCAATCAAATGCCTTTTGCTTGAGAGGGCCGGTTGCTTGAGTCCCAGATAACTGGGAGTTTACTGTACATCTTGCCCTGGTTGCTCCACAAAGAAAATGGATGGGGCTACAACACCATGCTGAGATGAAAGAGCATCACGGTGAGTTGAAGGACTTGTAACTGATGGGACCACAGCAGATGGGCCAGAAGTTGATTTCTCTGCAGTTTGGAGAACACACAGTGATTCTCAATGGCCAATGGTGGTTCTGCAAACAGGTGGTCTGCTTCTCACAGGTTGCAGCCTGATGAGTTACAGTAATGGAACACAGAACCCTGCTGGTAGTATGACACAGTTGCAGTACTGTAGATTCCAGGGTTTCTACTGACCATGCCACAGCTAGCAGACACTCATTCTGAGCGACTAATGCAGCCAGAAATCTCATCATGTCTGCTCTCTTGTCCTTTGTGCATGACACACAGCTGCTGTGCCACATGATCTGTGTTATGGGCAAGTGCACAGATGTGCGAGTGATGCCATTGCTGTGACCGTTTATTTGCCTGCAGTAGGAGGTGGACACACTCTGACAGCTGGCCATGCACAACATCTGCTCGCCTATGTCTACATTAATGCCCTGTTCCAGGTTGTTGTGTGGAACTGCCAGCAGTAATGCTCTCACCTGTGGTGTGTTGGTGAATGGCCTCATCCTGTCCAACATCCATTGTAGCAGCTTCCTCTGAATGTCTAGTCAAGTGGACATCCACATCTGAGGCTATGTCTGTTGCAACATCATTATTGATCCCATGGATGGGCTCTCCAAGCATCTCAAGGACCTCTGTGACAGGGGCAATAACACCATGCTGAGACACCACATGAATAGCATCATGATCACTGGATGGGCTGCTGGATGATACAGATAGATGATGTGCTACAAGTTACAAAGACACAGATCAGGACAATGTGCCTACATCACGTGATGAATATCATCAAAGACATAATGGCATATATATCTCAGTGCTGGCAAACACTCATGGGAAGACGTTGGTGTTGCAGTGTGATGAACTTCAACTAGTGTAGGGAAAAACAGCATTACTGATCACATCATTTACAACATTATCCAGGTAGACACAGTTAAAACATACAGAATGCATGACATACACATTCCACTCATACGTGCACTTAAGGACACTTATGCAGGACTGACCTAGAAATGGTAACAATGACCTAGTATTAATGGAGGCCAACCACAGGATTACAGTTACCAAGCACAGATATGAAACATACATAATAGCATACCACTTACAGATTCCTGCCATATAGAGGTTGAGAGTCATAGTGTGGCTCCTGCAGTGGGAAAGTAAAGAAAAAGACAGTACAATTATGTATATAGCAAAGTGAATACTGTCATCGTCACATATACAACACAGTAATATTGGGTGCAAATACTCACATTATGGACATTGCAACAGTATACCAGATGGCCAGTATTGCAAATATTAACAAAAATGTTAAGTATTACATGTGCAATGTATTGCTGAAAGCTATGGCAATGTTGCTGTAACATATCTTGTCTGTCTGCACTTTAAAATGTATGGCTTGCCCCTGCACTGGATGTAGCTGTAGTGTACAAGGGTAGGAAAACAACAATATAACAACAGCAGTGCCATGAAAAGAGATGGTGGCACTAACAAGGTAGTGTTAACAGCAACAGTATAGCAACACTCACCTGCCAATCCCTGGTGTAGGCCTGAAGTAGATGGAGCTGTGAATATTAATGCAAACAACATTACAAATTATGTTTAGGCTGCTCTCTGTAGCTCAGTTGTACCAATACATGTAATTATACTTATGTTCATAATCCTCACCCTTTGTGGAAGTGTGTTCACAGCTCAACTCTGCTGCTGTAAATACAAAAGAGCAATAAATGAATATGCATACTACAGCAGTATGCCATGATTGTCTCAATACACATCCATGTAATGCAAATAAATATGTACATGTGCACCCTAGAACTCTAGCTTCAATCCAACCTCCAAGGATGCATTACTCCCTCTTGCTGTATGCAGTGAGGCCAGACATTTGTTGATGTCATCAGGGGGTCAGTGGTGGCCAATCAGTGATGGCATCCCTCAATCTCTCATAACATGTCACTTGTTGGCTGCACAGAGAGTCATGTCTGAGCAGTGTTGTCTATAGGCCTCATAGGATTGGTTGTGGTCTACAAATGCATTATTCATGTTGGTGAGGTCTGTCAAGATTTCATTTCTCCAAACAGTATCCCCTGAATGGCCGAGTAGTCTCCTTCCATATTGGTAGAGAGCATCAATTATGATGTCATTTTCCTGGATGGAGAAGTTGTCACCCCTAGGACAGTTGTCCATCTGAAAGACAGAGGTATGCACATGATAATAATCATGTTTGAGCCCATTTATGCATTTTATTCCGTGAACAGCATATGTCAACATAAACATTATGCATTCAGTTAATTGAAAAATGCTTGTATGTCACGGTGTGATGAATTCTAATGTGACATAAATAATAACAATGCTTTCATGCATAACATTGGGAAAATCAACCCAACATGTAATATTTACAGTTTGCACATGGGATTAGAACCCCCCCATGACAGACATATATATCACATGGAGGTCCAAATACACCAACATTATGCCACATGAGTCTGCTTGCATAGCATATTCAAATACTAAAACAAATAATCTGAAGAATTTACAGAACGCATAAGTAAACCTCAAGATCCATCGCCAGGCCATGGACAGTATGAATGTATAGCATATTGAGCCAGTACTGACAACACCTTTGTTAAGAATCAGCATTGAAGCCATATCTGTAACAGCAACAGCACATGTTTATAACAGTTTTGTTAGGAGACATGAAATACAGAATATCTGTAACATCAACATCATATACTAGATATGGATAGTGTACCAAAGCTTTCCATAGTTACAGGGTAGAATGAAAACAATTACCAATAAGAATTGTAGATGATCCGTAAATCATCCTTCATATACTGTTAACATTTGCAAGGAAATCTGTCTATACAACTGCATATGGGAGTGAAATAAACTATTTAGAAGAGCAATTCCAACAGCCAAAACAAATAGGAAAGTAAATTGCTTAATTAAAGCAGCCAAAACCAAAAGAAAATAGAGCAATTCCACCAAGGCACGACTCCACTGGTATTTTTCACATGAACAAGCTTTATTGAAACACACTTTCTTCAGAATAGTTTTATTCTGAAGAAAGTGTGTTTCAATAAAGCTTGTTCGTGTGAAAAATACCAGTGGAGTCGTGCCTTGGTGGAATTGCTCTATTTTCTTTTGGTTTTGGCTGTTTAGAAGAGCAACTAGTACGCATAAAATTTAAGTCAACATCAGTCTAGTAACTTAAGACAACTTCTGTTAAAATTAACTTTTTGAGTAAATATGCATTTAAACATGTGCCTTTTCAAATGAGTAACTTTAGCAGATTTACTAATCACCACAACAGAAAGTCTACCAATTGCCAATGTACTTCTCACTCTCAATCACAGAATTAAAAGTGCACCCTGTGTACACCCAACTTTAAGTACCATTTGCACCATACACAATTAATTTAAATTCAGGTTTTTGGAATCCCATTTGCACATGGCCATGTAAATTGCTGTTATTTGCCAAAAACACCTGGTTGTACCACATAAACACCCAACAGGTATCATGTGTTGCGTGTGCTGGTTATCTTTCAATGATCTTTCAACATGACATTAGCACCACTTTCAAATATTGATTTTGATACATTCACTGATGAGACCATTGCCATCAGTGAAATGAGTGGTACCTCAATGAGCATTTCTCTTTTTTGGTATTTTACATATTTCTTCAACTTGAGGATTAGGTTCATAGGTTCATACTATGCTATCTGCCCTAGGGCATTTATAAGCCTAGCCAGAGTGTGTTTGGCTTTCGCCACCCATTTTAAATTAATTTTGCTATGCCCTTTTTCGAGGTTAGTATACTGTGCCTCTGTCTAACAGTGACACAGAAGTGATACCCGGGGTAAACCTACGATCTCCCATCCACTCATCAAGATTCCTCTTGAAGAGAGTCAATGAGGGACTCTGCCTAACCTGGACTGGGATTTTATTCCAGAGTGAAGGGAGCCTCTGGGTTATGAATCTGTCCCTCCAGCATGTCCTATTTATTTCAGTGCTGAGGTTCAAGTCTCTTGAGCGTGTAGCTCAATGGGATTTGGATTTTCTGAGGTGCAGCATGTCCATTAATTCCGGGTTGGAAATGGCTTTATACGTCAGGCACAGATCGCCTCTGAGCAGGCGGTATGCCACTGAGTAGAGCTGGAGTTTCTTTAACCGGGCAGCATATGGCATCTGTTTTAGCCCTTTGATCCTCTTGGTGAGGTACTTTTGGGGTCTTTCCAGTTGCTGCAGGTGTCTGGTAAGGTACATCCCAAAAGGGGCATTGTACTCAATTATGGGCCTGATGAGGGGTGAGTAAAGAGGCACGATGACCTCCCCTGATCTAGATGTGAATCCCTTCATGATTAGGTGGGCTATATAAAATGTTTTTCTAACCACTTTGGCCACGTGGTTGTCAAATGAGAGATTGCTATCAACTTGGGTCCCCAGGTCCCTAATTACTTCTTCTGTACTTAATGAATTACCACCTATGTGGTCATTTGTGGGCACTTTGTTTTTGCCAAAGGGGATGACTGTACACGTTTTGGCATTTAGCTTGAGGCCATGGCTCTGGCACCAGTTGTCTGTTTCTATGAGGCCCTTTTGGAGGATGCTTGTGTCGGCTGGAGAGTCGATTATGGCGCCCAGTTTGCAGTCATCTGTGAAGTCGGTCAGCCACAGTCCTTCCATGTTGGCCTGTACCTCAGAAAACTATATACCGAACAAGAGAGGTCCCAGGACTGAGTCTTGTGGGACACCACTTGTAACTGGTTTGGAGTCTGACATGGCTCCAGCAATTCTAACCATGTGGGTTCTGTCCTTGAGCCAGTTTGCAACCCATCTAGTGACATAGGGGTTTATATTTAAGATGGTGAGCTTATCTATTATGCCAGAGTGGGGTATTGTATCAAAGGCTTTTGCGAGGTCCAGGTAGGCTGTGTGGACCACCTTCCCCTCGTCAATGGCCTTGGTGACTGTTTCAAAGAAATCGACCAGGTTTAAGAGGCAGGATCTGCCCTTAAAGCTGAACTGGGTAGGATCCAGTGTCTGTAGGTCCCCAATATCTTTATTTATGAGGTCCATGATGATCCTTTCCATAGCTTTGCAGACCAAGCTAGTCAGGCTTATGGGGCGATAGTTTCCAGGATCCGTTGAGGCACCACCTTTGTGGAGAGGGACCACTGTTGCTGTACGCCACTCTTTGGGTACATATCCTGTAGTAAGGCTGAGATTGAACAGTAGTTTTATGTTTGGATTTAGCTCTTCTTGGAGTTATGTAGGACGCAGCCCGGGACACTGTCTGGTCCCATTGATGCTGTGTTTTATGCTTTGGAGAGGGCGGCTCTTACCTGAACATCTGAGATGTCAGGGGGGCAGCACTCTGCTGGGATACATATTTGCCCTTGTGGTGGGGAGACGTTTGCACTGAACCTGTCAGCTAGGATGTTGGCAATGTCTGTGGGTTCAGTGTATTTTTTGCCATTTTGGACTAATTCTGAGCATGTCTGGGAATTACCACCCAGGTTCCTAACATAACTAAAGAAAGCCTTGTGATTATCCTTAGTGTCCTGTGCAATTTTTCTCTCGAAGCTGGCCTTAGACGATTTTATGAGTGCCCATAGTTTTTTGCTAATACTGATCAGAGATGCCTTCCCTTTTTGGGATTTTGCTCTATCATGTAGTAGCTTCTTCCTTCTATTGTATAGTTTATTTATGGCTGGGGTCCACCAGACAGGACGTCTGCCTTTGGAGGACTGGGTCTTGGTTTTATTTGGTATTGTATGATCCATGCATTCCTGAAGGTGTTCATAGAATGAGTTTATAAAGGATTCTGCGATCTGGGCCGTATTTTCCACAGGCCTGGGGGCTTTGAATGATTCCACCTCGGTTTTGAGGAGTGTGAAATTTGCTTTAGAGAAGTTTTTCACTGTGGTTTTCTGGGCAGGGGGTGGGGTCGGGATGTGAATATCCAGTGAGATTAGTTTATGGTCTGATCTTACCAGTGAGGGATACACTTCTGGTCTGGAGCATAGAGTCCCCATGTTGGTGATGAGGAGGTCCAGTATGTTTCCCCCTCTTGTGGGAGTGGTAACAAGTTGTTCCATAGCATTTGAGTTTATAAATTCTAGGAACCTTTGGGCTAGGGTGTTGGAGCTAGAGTAATGCTCCCAGTCTATGTTTGAGTAGTTGAAGTTGTCTAATATAATAGTGTTTGGAGAGACCTTCATATTTTCCAGTGTTCTCAGGAAGGCCGAGTGGGGTTCATGGGTTTGGGAGGGTGGTCTGTAGCAGGCTATAAACTGGAAGGCAGTTTTACCCACTATTAGTTGCACATGGATAGTCTCTGATGGCTACTTCAAGGAGACTGAAATTTGTCCATGCATCCAAATGGACTGATGAGAAAATGATTCAGATTTACACCAGACTGGAGTAGAGGATGAGAGCTGGATCTAAGAACTTTACTGCGATTGATGTGAAGAGCCAGACTGTGAGGAAGCATCGATGGAGAATGTGGATCTACCGCATTAGAGTGCAGTTCCATCACCACTATGATGACTTGCATCAGAGGGATTCAGAGGAGCTTTGAAAGAGGGTTGCTGAGATGCAGAGGCAGCCTGTGGCTTTCTACAGTAAGTATCAATGTATCAGTGTTCTGCATATACCTGAGCATTGCTACATTTTTTTACAGATATTTGTCTGTATGAACTGTGAGTTCAATTCCTATGTCATTAACTTATTTAATAATGTATATAATATCCGTAAGTATGTCCTTTGTAGATGTACATCTACAACATCTAACTACATAATTTCACATAGCCTCTGTTCTTATGCATCACAGACACCTATAGCGTCTAGACCACGCATGACTGCACGTCTTATTTTTCCATTATAGTCTCACTGTATCACCTATCGGACCATTACAAGTTGAAATACAAACAAGTATATAACTTCATTACATCAGTCCTCCAAAACAATTACACAGACATGTTTATTTAATTTAAAAATTAATGTCTGTCCCGTTGCTTACACATATGTTTTAGTTATGTGCTTATAGCTGTTGTTTCTTTATTATGAAAAGTCCAAAACTTGTATGCATTTTCTGTATTCCTCCATTTACCACAGGATTTCTAATAAATACCTGCAGTGCCTGTTTTCTAGAACAAAAACCTTGCTGAATGTTAGTTTGGCCTGTAAAGCAACTAGCCCACACATCTGAATTTCAGCGTGTCGTGGATTCCAAACCACAAAGGGGAAACATATATTAGTACCTTGTACCTTGGTTAACTTCATGCACAGCATTTTTGGAAGAACCATATTGCAATACATTAATGTTTATGTTGTGTGTGATTACCACTCAGTGATATAGTCTTCAAATTTCTACAAATATGGCTGCAATCCATAATGTTCTCATGACATCAGTTTTCTAATAACATGGTTTGTAGAGTAGTACCTGTTGGTTTAACAGTAACATGCTATTAGCTTGACCTGTAAAGCAACTAGTCAGCATCTTTAAAATTTGGTATGTTGTAGGTTCAAAACCACATAGGCGAAACAGATATCTGTACCTCTTGCCTTGGTTAACTTCACCAACAGCATTATTTGAAAGAACCATTTTGCAGTACTTCATGTCAATGTTTATGTAGTCAATGGTAATGATTCACTGATATAGTCTTCGAATTACTCTGAATATAACTGCACTCCATAATGCTCTGATAACATCAGCCATTGAACAATAGTGTTTGGAGAGCAGTTCCTGCTTCTATAAAAGTAGCATATATTGACTTTTAGCTTAGCGTGTAAAGAAATAGACCAGCATCTCTACGTTTTGGTGTTCAAATCTGGAAGGCGGACACATATCTGAAACTGTTATCT
Organism: Protopterus annectens; assembly: GCF_019279795.1. Classification (NCBI taxonomy): domain Eukaryota; kingdom Metazoa; phylum Chordata; order Ceratodontiformes; family Protopteridae; genus Protopterus; species Protopterus annectens. The sequence continues at coordinate 831,628,963 of NC_056749.1, forward strand.
TATTTTACTCATAGCATTTATCTATAGAAGCATTTTACACTTAATGAAATTAATGTATGTTTTGAGCATAGCTGCAAATAACCTGGTTATTCATTGAATTCTTACTAAAATGCCCATAATCCAAAACATTCTGTTAACATCAGCTATTTAACTTTGGGGCGGTATATCTTGCTGAATCCTGTTACATGGCTGATCAATTTTTTGGTTAATGTTGTATAATTTTTAAAAATGCCATGAAGGTCTGTTTTCTCATCAAATACTGAAGTCAGTAACAGAACAACATCATCCTCAAATTTTAAGGGATTGGGATGGGCAGACTAACAGATTAAATGAAGAACAGGGAAGATGTATGTACTTTCCTAGTGATGTGCAAATTAGAAAGGAATAATGTTCCTCAGGCATACCTTTTTATCCCCAATAATGCACATCAGCAGGTATGATTCTGTTCAAGAAGCTTTATGCCACATGACTCTACTGTCACTCTGCCTGAGGAATGTATGCTCTGCATTACCGTTACTGTATCTGAACACAGTGAAAACATGAATGTGGTTTTCCAACTGTTTAGCTAACAGAAAATACACCCCTGGGATCACTTCATTGGGTCTGCTTGACAGAGGATCAGTTAATTAATCAATGGGGCGGAGAAAGCCGACACACTCTGGCTAGGCTTATAAATGCCTTCTGGCAGATAGCCTAGTATCTACCTATGAACCTATGAGCAGCACATATTCATACTTTGCAGTCCTAAGCCAAGATCGTTATTAGTAGACCATTCCCCATCAAGATGATGTCATAACATAAACTCTTCTCACTGACTGCAAAAGATGTCTTTTTAAGTTAAGATGTGTTTGATAGGTGGGTTGCTCTCAAAAGTTCAGAGTTTGGATGTAAATTTTAGTTGCAGGTTTGAATCTCATGTTTTCCAATCTGTGTTCATAGTTTCATAGTTTAGTGCTAGGCTATCTGCCCTGGGGCATTTGTAAGCCTAGCCATAGTGATGTGGCTTTCGCCACCCCATGAAATGGTACAAAAATGCACAGAATAGATTTAGAATACTGTGCCTCTGTCTAGTAGTGACACAGTGAAGTTCCCCTTATATAATAGAATTAGTTTACTGTGCCCCTGTCTAGTAGTGACACAGATGTGACCCCTGGGGTAAACTTACGATCTCCCATCCACTCATCAAGATTTCTCTTGAAGAGAGTCAGTGAGGGGCTCTGCCTAACATGAACTGGGATCTTGTTCCAGAGCATGGGAAGCCTCTGGGTTATGAATCTATCCCTCCAGCATGTCCTATTCATACTTGTGCCGAGATTTAAGTCTTTAGCTCTCGTGGTTCTGATGGATTTGGATTTTTTGAGGTGGAGCATGTCCATCAGTTCCTGATTGGACATGGCCTTGTACGTCAGGCAGAGATCACCTCTGAGCAGGCGGTATGCTACTGAATAGAGCTGGAGTTTCTTTAGTCTGGCAGAATAAGATATATGTTGGAGACCCTTGATCCTCTTGGTGAGGTACTTTTGTGGTCTCTCCAGCTGTTGCAAATGCCGGGTGAGGTACATACCAAATGGGGCATTGTACTCAATCATGGGTCTGATGAGGGAGGAGTATAGGGGTACAATGACATCCTTGGATCTGGATGCGAATCCCTTCATGATAAGGTGTGCAAGGTAGAATGTTTTTCTAACCACGTTGGCAATGTGGGTGTCAAATGAGAGGTCGCTGTCGACTTGGGTCCCTAGGTCTCTGATTACTTTTTCCGTACTCAGTGGGTTGCTGTCTATGTGATAATTAGTGGGTACTTTGTTTTTCCCAAAGGGGATGACTATACATTTTTTGGCATTTAGTTTAAGGCCATGACTCCGGCACCAGTTGTCCGTTTCTGTGAGGCCTTTTTGTAGGATGTATGTGCCCGCTGGTGTATCGACTATGGCACCTAGTTTGCAGTCATCTGCGAACTTTGTCAGCCACAACCCTCCCATGTTTGCTTTAACATCTGAGAAATAAATGCCGAACAAGAGGGGTCCCAGGACAGATCCCTGTGGGACACCACTTGTGACTGGCTTTGAGTCTGACATTGCTCCAGCGATTTTAACTTTATGGGTTCTGTCCTTTAGCCAGTTTGCAACCCATCTAGTGACACAAGGGTTTACGTTTAAGCTGTTGAGCTTATCTATGATGCCTGAGTGGGGTATTGTGTCGAAGGCCTTAGCCAAGTCCAGGTAGGCTGTATGGACTGCTTTGCCCTCATCAATGGCTCTAGTGACTGTTTCAAAAAAGTCAATCAAGTTCTAAAGGCAGGATCTGCCCTTTACAAAGCCGAACTGGGTGGGGTCAAGTGTCTGTAGGTCCCCAATGTCTCTGTTTATGAGTTCCATAATGATTCTTTCCATAGCTTTGCAGACCAGGCTGGTTAAGCGTATGGGCGATAGTTCCCAGGGTCTGTAGAGGTACCCCCTTTGTGGAGTGGGACCACTGTTGCTGTACGCCAGTGTTCAGGTCCATATCCTGTAGTAAGGCTAAGGTTAAATAGCATTTTTATGTGCGAGTTTAGCTCCTCTTGGAGTTCACGTAGCACACAACCCGGGATACCGTCAGGTCCCATTGATGCTGTGTTTTTAGCTTTGCTGAGGGCAGCTCTCACTTGGACATCTGAGATGACAGGGAGATTACATTCAGCTGGGATAAGTATTTCTTCTTTTGGGGGTGAGGGAGGGAAGAAATTTGCCAGATGTTAACACCTGAATATAAAAAAGGTCAACTGTGTAAAATTCTTGCATTCCTCAGAAAGAAATGTCTACAGAGTTGTGTTGAAAAATGTATATCAGTGTTATTTGAGGAATACGTTTTTCATAATTTTATTTTTCATTTCAGGCCTGTGTTTTTCACAATAACATGTTTATTGATTAGAATGCAGGAATACCCATTATGCATAACTAAAGTGAAATCATAACACAGTAGCTGTCCTTAAAACTCCAGAAAAAATCTAACAATGTTGATATTTTATGTAGCTTTGCACACATGTATTTAACTGTACTCCACAACCTAAAAGACGGTTAGTTTGGTGTATCTGTCACACATCTTTTAAAGTCTTAGTGCTTATTATGTATGAATTCACACATTAAGTGCGGGTGTAATTTTTGATGGGTGAACCGCAGACCCCGGGAACTACTGCCCCGTTAGCCTGATGAGCCTGGTCTGCAAGGCCATGGAAAGTATCCTCATGGAACTTATAAACAAAGACATTGGTAATCTCCAAACTCTGGACCCCACCCAGTTTGGGTTTGTAAAAGGCAGATCATGTCTCCTAAACCTGATAGACTTATTTGAAGCAATTACCAAAGCCATAGATGAGGGTAAGGTGGTTCACACAGCCTATCTAGATCTTGCCAAAGCTTTCGACACCATCCCCCACTCTGGAATTATAGATAAACTCACTAAACTAGGTATAAATCCCTATGTCACAAGTGGGTTGCCAACTGGCTCACTGACAGAACCCACACTGTGAAAGTAGCAGACTCCAAATCTGACTTCAGACCAGTGACAAGTGGAGTACCACAGGGCTTAGTCCTGGGTCCTCTCCTGTTAGGTATCTGCTTCTCTGAAGTACAGGCTAACACAGATGGTCTTTGTCTAATGAAGTTCCCAGATGACTGCAAACTAGGAGCCATAATCAAAACTCCTAATGATGTGGACATCCTACAAAAGGGCATCACTGAGACAGATGCCTGGTATCAAAGCCATGTCCTCAAGCTCAATGACAAAAAGTGCATTGTCATCCCCTTTGGTAAAAACTCTGTACCCATGAACTACCACATAGGTGGTAGTAAACTTAACACCAAAAGTGTAATAAGAGACCTTGGGACACAGGTGGACAGTAGTCTCTCCTTTGATAATCACATCACCACAGTAGTCAGGAAATCCTTCTACGTGGCACACCTCGTCACAAAAGGTTTCTCATCCAGGAAAAAGGAGTTCATTGTTCCCCTCTACTCATCACTCATTAGACCCATTTTAGAGTATAATGCTACTTTTGGTATGTACCTCACATGACATCTACAACAACTGGAAAGACCACAGAAATACCTCACAAAAAGGATTACCAGCCTCAAACAGATTCCCTATGCAGATTGCCTCAAAAATCTGCAGCTTTACTCCATCGCATATCGCCTACTCAGAGGCGATCTCTGCCTAACATACAAAGCTATGTCAAACCCAGAGATGTTGGACATGCTCCACTTAAAGAAATCCCAGTCCTTCTGAGCTACATGCTCTAGAGACCTAAACCTTGTCACCACAATAAACAGAGCATGCTGGAGGGATAGATTCCTGTCCCAGAGACTTCCCATACTCTGGAACAAACTACCTATCTGTATCAAACAAAGCTCCTTATTAGCACTCTTCAAGAAAAATATTGATGATTGGATGGGAAATAGGAAATTCATCTTTTGTGGCTCTGCTTGACAGTGGCACAGGAAAATCATTTTCTTGGGTGGCGAAAGCCAGGGTACCTTTTTGGCTAGGCTTATATAGGCCCTAGGGTCAATAGCTTAGTGCCTACCTATGAACCTATGAATCTGTTGTGTATAGCCTGCCTATTTACAGAGGCAATTGTTATCTGCTTTGTCAGTGTTTACACTGTTGTTTACAGACTATGTGACATGTCCTTCAGTTTAACATTGGTATTGCATCTGCTTCTGACACATTGGGTGTTTTTGGAGAAATGCAGTTGAGCAGTTATCCATTTGATTACAGCAGTTCATATTCAGTACACAGGGTGGCCACGGTGGTGCAGTGGCTGGGGTTGTTGCCTCACAGCAAGAGGTTCTCTGGTTCAATTCTCGACTAGGGTGCCTTCTGTGTGGAGTCTGCATGTCCTCCCTGTGGTCACGTGAGTTTCCTTCGGGTGCTCCGGTTTCCTCTCACATCCCAAAGACATGCTGTAGGTGGGTTGGACACTCTACATTGACCCTAGGCATGTGTGTGTGTGTGTGTGTTTGTGTGTGTGTGTGTGTGTGTGTGTGTGTGTGTGTGTGTGTGTGTGTGTGTGTGTGTGTGTGTGTGTGTGTGTGTGTGTGTGTGTGTGTGTGTGTGTGTGTGTGTGTGTGCCTTCTGTGGAAGGTTGGGTGCTGGGCTGGCAACTTGACACTGTAAAACTCTACTGCCGATCATGAGCAGACATGTGATCTGCTGTGGCAGCCCCTAACTGGGAAAAGCTGAAAGAAGAAGTTCATATTCAGTATACCCTGCAGGTCAATCTCAGTATTGCATCTGTCTCCACTTCTTGTTGTAGGATAGATTGACTGACAGTTGAGCAGATGCCCATTTGATTCTGGTAGTTCAGTAACCGCAAGCACATATACAAAGTTTTGTTTTTTCAGGCTACTGATTGCTGATTGTTTTTGAGGTAATGTATACAGCTGTACATATACAATACTGTTAGTAACAGACATATTAGATTCTCATATGTCAACAAGACATATTAGATTCTCATATGTCAACAGGTGTGCTGATTGAACATATCACATTGTTTTTATCATGCTGCCTCTCTCAGAAGGTTGTCATATGGCTTGCCTATTGTCCATAATATTGTCAGAGCACTTTCTCCTCATTTTAACAATGACATTTTGTGGCTACTCATATAAATCATTTATTGCAGACAGTACAATGTGCTGATTTCAGCAGTCATACATTTTTACAAAGCTAATGACCTATGTGTATGCATGTGTGCATGTGCGTGTGTGTGTGTGTGTGTGTGTGTGTGTGTGTGTGTGTGTGTGTGTGTGTGAGTGTGTGTGTGTGGGTGGGAGTGGGGGTGTGTGGGGGGGGTATCCAAACATGTAGGATTGCTTAGAAAAGAATACTGCTGTCCTGTTTTAGGAGTATGACATATAGTGCCATAGGTAACTGTCCATAATGGATATGTCTAGGTTCCATGTAAATTGTCATCATAATCATATTGTGGTGTGCTATGACATTCATGGGACTGTTCTGAGTGATATATATTTGCTTTTCTTTTCTGTTGTGTTTTGCAATTAATCTTTATGGAGCATGGTAACTGTGGATGTTCAATTCCCAAGATGAAGACCTGGACATGTGAGGCCATTGCCAGATTCTTCTGAGAATGACAGTGACAGTGATGATGATGATGATGCCAAGTAATCTGGACCCATCTTTGCCTAAGCCATCCTGCCTGCAGCCCAGAGGAGATGTTGACATGACCAGGAAAGAGACAATATTTGGGAGGAGATCTGGGAAGTCATGACTGATGTGTCATGAACAAAGATGAGGGACATGATGGGGACCTTCTTTCGGGATATGACATGGGCTATGCAGGATGTGTTCAGTATGATAACTTGTAATGATCCCCATTAGCCTGGTCTTGATGGTTGGTAAGTATTGACTGTGTGCTACACTTATATTATGCTGCCAACATGGTGATTGCCATTTCATTGATTGGACAATATCTAGTATCTAGGCTAGGACTCTAGCCTGTTCTGCATGCCGCTTTTGCATCGTTCAGTAGTGTGCCCTCCATTTCTCAGTTTAAACAAACACTGTGAGACATCCCTATAGCAGTTCTTTACCAGCAAGCTGTATCTGCAAAAGTCAGTGTCCGGTTTACTTAAAGTAAAGACATCATTACAATGTATGTTAATGCTTTAACCTTTCCATGATTGTAAATTTTATTAGAATATATTCAGGGAGTGCACACTACTGGTAACCCCCACCCCCACCAGAGATCTCTCTAAACCCAATACTTTCTCGTTTGGAATCATTGTTTCACTCAGTCTTCTCCTTTCCCAATACGTTTGTCCATATTTCCCCCACTCCATACTCACTCCTGGCATAAGGTTTATACTTCTGTAAGAATTCCTACTCTACAAAATGGTCAGCTGCATAGATACTTTCCACAGTACCTGGTAGTCTTAGTGACTGACTGTTCCTTGCTGTGTAGTGGTAGGACTTGGCTCTGCCTGCTCAGGCTTCACTCAGCTCCACTACCCTGACCCATTCTCTCCCAGACCCAAATCACTTGAATTTATTCTAAACCTGACCACCCACTTATCTACCAATCACCATCTATACAATTTCAAATTTGACAATATCTCACATTTCCACACTAATCTTAACACCCATCTGTTGCCTCACATATATTAACATTTAACCAATCCCTATCCTTTAACCATTACAAAATGTTATCAATACATTGTATATTACTAGCTCTGCTAACAACTGCTGCTCACTTAACAAACTACCATTCACAAATAGTCTCCCCTCACACATTTCACAAAACTACATCTACCTTTTCTCCACACCTAACTGACTACTCCATCTTAATATCTCCATCCATCTTAAATATAACAGAATTCCATTACACTTCATACAAACTACAACATATTAAACCAAACCCAAAAAACACCCCTTTAAAGTTTCATGCATATATATCAACGTTCTTCCAAACACTAGTAATCATAGCTACCAGACTTATTATAAGTGGAGACATTCACCCAAACCCAGGTCCCCAGAATACGCCCTCAGCACCTCCTCAAATACAAGATATAACCAATCTATCATGAAAAGGCTCCAATATACGCTGCAGACAGGTTAAGGGAAAATGTCACCCCCCCCGTCCCCCCATTCATATAGGTGGATATGCACACCACCCACACCCCTCCAATCATCATCAGGGAGCAGGTCTATAATGCCTACTTAAAGGCAACAAAATTAAGTCTCCATGGGACCTGATAACATCCCTGTCTGCATCCTACATGAACTCAGGCATGTTCTCTCAGCTCCATTACGCACTGTAGTCAAACAAAGTCTGAGCACCAGCGACATCCCATCTGCATGGAAGACAGCCACTGTCATCCCTCTACACAAAAGTGAATGATGAATGGAGAATTATGCAATTTACTGGCCCTCATTGGGGGAACATGACACATCAAGACCAGGAGTGCAATGCAAGCTCATACTCTGCTGATAGATGACAGGGGTATGATGTGGTCGTAAGTGGTGGCTAGTGCTAGTCAGTGTTGATGTGCAGGTTCTGTAAATTGACCAGTGTATGAAGTCCTGTGATGTGTTTCCCTGTTTATGTCTTCCAGGTGGAATGCAGCGTGCTAGACAACCACCCTACACTGAAGCTGAGACAACAGAAATTATTGACACAATCATGCAGCACCATGGTGTCATGTTTGGCTCTAGCCAACAGCATCTGCAGGAGTGGACTGCCCTGTGGAACTACCTCGTCAACAGGTTAAATGATGTGGGCCAGCATGCATGTACATATGAGCAGATCAGGCATTGTGTGACTGACCTTATCCGTCATGCATGACGAAGGGCTGGTGCTGTGGCCAGGGACCATACAGCCACAGTTGGGGGCCCTGCTATGCAGGCCCCACTTACACCTACTGAGGATCTCCTTGCCAACCTTGGGGCAGGCACCACACACCAACAGCCAAATCAACACACTCACATTGTGAAGGTGGGTGGCACCCAGACAACAAGCGAGGACTGTCCAGGTAAGGCTGCAGTGGACATAATTGACTACTGTAGCAGCCATACAGGCATCTGTAGAGTATCTAGATGCATATGTTAGGTCAAAACGCAGTTGTGGGTGGGGTTTTGTAATGCACAAAAGTGCACATTTATGGTGAAGGACAGCAAATTGTGTAGTATCGGATCTTGTACTGCACATGTGCAGAAAAGCAGCATTCATCTTGTACCAATGCCACATGTGAGTCTGCTGACAATACCTGTCTCCCACAACTACATAGGTCCCTCTGGTCTGGACATGTGACAGCAGCATGAAGCCAGTGAGTATAGAATTGTCCTGTTGTGGCTCACCAATACCCCAGGCATGTTAAGGGCATGCATTTTACCATGCACACAACTGTTACTCTTAGCCATATTGCGATATGTGCATGTTCACTTGTGGTGGGGTTAACTGCTTTGCATCACAGTGGTCATCATAGGTGCCTATTTGCAGGAGATGTAACATTTCTGTAGCATACCTCACAACCTGTCAGTGCAGGAAATATGGACAAAGACTGACAAAATGGAGGGACAAAGGTCCAAAAATAGGGACATATTTTAAATATAACTCTTATACTGTAAGCTTAGAAAGTTGCTAGAGTAACATGATTTGTTTTAACATACATTTACTGCATGTTCTGAAGTCTGAAACACAAATGTATGTCATTAATTAGTGACATCAATCCTCAGATCATCCCAGTAATGAGTCATATAAGCACAGGATTTCTGAGGAACAGACCAAAAATATGAGCCAGACATCTAGACATTCTGCAAAAATCTGTACTGTTGAGAGGTGTGTTGCCACTGTGCTATACATGTGAACAGCAGTAATGTGTACATGGGTGCAGTGTGTGCTAGGTGAAGGCCCATCACCTACTAACACTTCTCACATATCCCAGAAGTGTATATTAGTAGTAACATTAAGTGGAAATGGCTGCACTGCACTGCATGATGTTGAGAGCCTGATCAGAGTGTGTATGTTGTGGCCTGACTGTGTGTTGTGCATGTCACCATTAAGATAGTGTGAGGTCTGTGTAATGCCTTTGTGCCACCTCAACTGTATGTGTCTGTCCATATGTGTGTGTGTGTGTGTGTGTGTGTGTGTGTGTGTGTGTGAGTGTGTGTGTGTGTGTGTGTCTATATACCAGAAAACCTTATAGTGCAGGTATTAATTTGCATATGTTCTCTTCCCCTCACAGGTAGACACATGGGTTGTGGTCCCTCATGCTTAGAACCTGATGCCAGTGTCTCTCCTGTCTCTGATGATGATGGTGGTCATAGTGAGGTACAGGTGGGGTTGTCAGGGGCTGAATCTGTGCCATTGGTTGGCATCCCACTGTCAACCACAATGTCCCCACACACAGTCACAATACCCACACATACCCCAACCCCAATAGCCACAGATAATGGACAGTTTGTGAGTGATGGCATGGAACAGGCTAGTGTGGTGACTATGGCAAGTGTGAATGTAGACACTAGCCATAGCCAGAGAACAGGTGAGATCCACACAGGAGGATGGACAGGGGTGCTCAAAGGAGGACTGCTACCCGTCAAGCCCCTGTTGCAAGTGCCACAGCAGGTGTCACCAGACACATGTTTTGGACTGTCATGGAGGCACAGGCAGGTTACTGAACGCAACACCAGACAGATACTCAGGGTCTTGGATGGAACTCTTTATGGCATCCTTGATGACCTACATGCCCTTGCTGAGGCCAGACATTACGATAGTGAGGTCATGGATAGATGGTGGGGTGAGCTCTTGGGAATCCTCGACCATGGAATTTCTGTGCTGGAGCATGTGGTGGGAGATGGGCATCAGCCATGAGGATGTAGGTCAGCACCAAAATCAGCTGAGGGTTTATGGGGCCATGCACATTCGCACTCCTGCAGTGGCAGTACCACCAGCACTACCAAAGGGAGGGTGCTGTCCACACCACAATGGACCAGGCCATGGGCACGTGGTCCTGGCCAGTCCCATCAGAGACATGGCTCTAGCAGACAGCAGTCACCATCAAGGAGTAGTACTTCATCTGGCCTTGGGTCTGGTGGTGTCAGTGAGACCCCTGGCAGGACCAGTCCCCTTGTCGATGGCCAGATATGGTGAACTGTACACCCTGCCATGTATGGTCCACAGCTGCCCAACATACCCCTGTGTAGGTCAGCCACATGGTGTGACTGCATACAAACACACACATCTCTATCACAGGCACGTTACCTCCAGACACACACAGCACCTCTGCACAGCCCATTTATAGAACACCCCTCCAAACACACACACATGATGTCAACTAAATGGCCCAGCCTAGGCCTCTGGCAAACCTACATCACACCCTGTGCGTATGATGATACCTGTGCCACATCCCTGTCATTAATACGATTGATGCAGGAACAGGCTAATATGGGTCTGATGCACAGGGTGAATATAGTACAGTGTAGCTATGTAATGCTGTGTAAGGTGCTGTCTGCTTGCATTTGTTATGAGCACACCTCAAAGTGTATGTACCTTATTAGCCATGATGCATTATTGGTGTTATTACTGCTGACTGAATGTAGTCTGACATGCTGTATTCTGTTTGTGTTCCAGGTGTCTGTGTGTCTGAAGGCTATGGTCCTCCAGACATTAACAACTGGAAGTATGCAGAGTGGAAATACATCAACAGTGTCAAAGCCAAGGTACAGCTGTATATGTACATGTTTACAAGGTGTATGCATGCAACAGTGTGTGAGGGACACTGTTGGCAGACAGTGTGACCTTACATACATACCCCTTGTCACAGACAACTAGCCTCCATACATGTCACCTCAGTGTTCAGGCTCATACATACAGAGGAGGTTACTGGAGTACTGGCACTAGGTCCCTTACAAGCCTAGCCATGACCTTAGCCACAACATATTCACCTGTCTTGTTGGCACACAGTAGTCACAGGGCCCTCTCATGTCTACATATTGCACACACATGGGCAACACACAATGTGTGTGTGTGACATTATCAATTGTAGAATGTGGGACATAAGTTGTAGTAATGTGACAGTTGGCAGAACATAGCATGCCCATGGCAATTGCAACACACAGGATGTCCTCTGGTATGCTAGTATGACACCTTCTTTTCATGACATTAACTTTGCTTACAGAGTTTCTTATGACATTAAGGTGTTTCTGATGTGCAATCACTTCTCTATGCATGCAGTACAGAAAGTGTAGGACATGTTTCTTGTCCCACAGTTCTGGGACCTCTTTTAACTGTTTCAGTTGTCATCACAAGTTGCACCTTGCCAAACATGGACTGCAACCTGCAGGGTGTTTCAGACATACATCTCAAATGTACATTTTACACAGACTGTCCTGATACATAGCACATATTAGTAGTCCATTTTCTCATACACCTGTGTCTGTCTGGCAAATTGTTGCCAAACCATTGCAGGCTGCAGTCATAACATACTGACAGATATTATGAATTGCACACTTCATACCATTCAGACCATGTATGCTAATGCAAACCCTGTTATGCTATCACCATTATATGTTTGTAGCAGCAATATTTGACAGGTGTCCCTATTATGTGTCCTTTGTCACCCCATTATATATGGCTTTGTAATCATTCCTTGCTCCAACAGCTTGGGAACAGATGGTGGCCATACCTCTGACCTCTGCATATGTGTGCAGATTGCCTTGACCTCTGACACATGATTTCTTCACATCGGTCATGAACATGTGGTTTTCTTGCCAACATCTGGTAAAATCATGACAGTCTGACATTGTAGGTTAATGACAGCCATTGTCATGTAACAACACACACCCTTTGGAAGGTGCATTCAATTGCATGACCTGTTCCGCTATCCAGTTCCTATGTGTGTCACAGCAATATGTGACAAGTGTGCCTGTTTGCTGTTTGCCCCACCTTCACATATGGCATTCACCTGATGTCTGTAGACTGCTGCAAGGTGATGTGATACAGTGATAGAGTAACAGACTGTCTATCAGCATTATCTTTCAGACAGGTACAAGGTCTGCTGCTGCCATGTCTGTCACTACAATGACTGTGACAGTTTGGCAATGTGTCTCATAAATGCCCATTGTTAGGGGTCACAGCCAACATATTGGTTGCAAACATCTGGATATTCCTTATACATATGTGCAGATGGCTGGTATGGCCTGTACAGTTAAACATGTTGCATGTACAGCTGATGCCATTAACTGGCTCTGCAAAGTAATGTCGTGGTGAGGGAGTCAGTAGCCTTTAAAATGGTATAACTGACACATACAACAGCCACAGGGAATATGCTTCTCAGACACACACAGTATCACAGTTGTCAGTATTGAGTTAGGACCTGTACCTATCTAGTTATTGGTACTACAGTGTTATGCAATTATTGTACATGCCCCAGAGCTTATAGGGCTGAAGAGTGTCCCAAGGTTCTTCTAAGATGATTAACATCACCAGCCCTTGTAAAGTATGGCAATGGGCAGTGTAGTGGGAGGGTAAGGCCTCAAAATACTGTATCCTACAAATATGCACACTTACAAACATACTTATACACACACACACACACACACACACACACACACACACACACACACACACACACACACACACACACACACACACACACACTTGCCAGAACTGAGATTAGAACCCATGCCTATCTAATTAATTGTACTGTAGTATTAAACAATTATTGCATGTGCCACGAGGCTTATAGGGCTAAGAATTGTATACAGGTCCTTCTATGGTGTATGACATCAGCAGCCCTTGTAAAGAGGGCATTGGGAAATGTACTGGGTGGAACATGCCACTAAATGGTAAAACCCACACCTCCAGAGGATATGGCCTCAGCCAAACACACACACACACACACACACACACACACACACACACACACACACACACACACACACACACACACACCAGAGAATACTGCTCTCAAACACACTCATACAGTGTCACAGTTGACAGTATTGAGTTTAGAACCCCTACCTATCTAGTTGTTGGTACTACAGTGTTATGCAGTTATCACATACACCCTAGAGCTTATCGGGTTAGAGTGTGTCCCAAGGTACTTCTATGGTGTATAACATCACCAGCCCTTGTAAAGTATGGCAATGGGGAAGTGTACTAAGAGAGAAAGGCTTCAAAATACTGTATCCTACAAATATGCACACTTACAAACACACACACAATTACATTTGCCAGGACTGAGATTATAACTACTACCTATTTAGTTATTTGTACTATACAAAGTGGTTATTGCACATGCCATAGAGCTTATAGGGCTGAGGGTTATCCAGCAGTACTTTTAAGGTGACTGACAGCAGCAGCCCTTGTAAAGTAGGGTACTGGGACATGTGGATGGGAAGGTCCACAAAACACTTTATCCTACAAACATACACACACACACAAAGGTACTTCTAAGGTGAATGACATCAGCATATCTTACAAAGTAGGACAATGGGAAGAGTACTGGGTGGGAAAGGCCTAAAACTCATATTCCTACATACACACACACCCACATGTGCCAGGACTGAAAGTAGAACCTCTGCCTATCTAGTTATTTGTACTATAGTGTTAGGCAATTATCACACACACCACAGAGCTTATAGGACTAAGGCCAGTCCAAAGGTACTTCTAAGGTTAATGACATCAGCAGATTTTGTAAAGTAGGGCCATGGGAAGTGTACTGGATGGAAAAGGCCTAAAACTCTTATTCCTACACACGCCGGGACTGCGATTAGAACCCCTACCTATCTAGTTATTTGAACTATAATGCTACACAGTTATCACATGCACTATAGAGCTTACAGGACTGAGGCCAGTCCAAAGGTACTTCTAAGGTGAATTACACCAGCAGATCTTGTAAAGTAGGGCAATAGGAAGTCTACTAGGTGGGAAAGGCCTCTTAATAATTAAACCTAGAGATAGACACACACACACACACAGGCAGGTGTGTGTCTACAATCCACACCTCAGTACTATCACACAATGGATCTTACCTTCATGCTGGCATGTGCAACTGGTTACAACTGGTATGCAACTGTCTGCAGCAGGACATCACTCTATGCCATTCAGGGTATCCCTGTGTATGACTCACTCTGTATGTGTGTCTCCCTGTATGTCTCTCTCTATCACTAGCTGTCTCTCTCTTTCACATGTCTATGTGTGTGTGTATGCTTGACATATTGTACTATGTTGCCCATATATATGTATGTGCATCACACACAACAGATGCAGATATACCACATATGGGCCATCTACATCTGGCTGTGGATAATACTGTCTGATGGGTGTGTGTGGAGACAGTTAAGGTGTACTTAGCTGTGTGTATACAAACACATCTGCACAATACAGATATATAGTCTAATGTGGTTTTTGATATGGACTTTACTTCTCTAAGTGTAGGAGCATGCCCAGTATGACCTTCTATAGTAAGTGTGGGACTCAATTCCAGAGATTGTTGTACTCCATTCCAGGGTTTTGTGTGCTACAGTCATACCTCTCAATCTGTTAATCCAAGATATCTGGAGATAGCCTGCAAAAATGGGGTGTCAAGGGACCAAAAATAGGGAGATACTGTAACTATTTCTCTTATTAATGTATGAGTTGCTAGAGTTACAGGGTTTGTTTTAGCAGACATTTTCTGACATATATGATGTTTGACACTGTAATGTATTGTGTCTATCTGAAATTCACCAAAGCACTCTGGAAATCAGTAACCACAGCTTCACAAGTGTGTCAGGCAGCAATATTTAATCTTCTTTAATGCCACGAATATCACAACCTCGTTTTCGTCTTCCAACATACAGGACTTCATCAGAAATGAACAATTCAACAATGAACAAACAATAGGTAAGCAATTAAGGTTGTTTAGATACTAATTAATTGACAACAAGGGGTTTAAATGATTAATTGGGTAATGTTCTAATATAAAAGGAATGTATTAGGTTGTCACTTCATTTCTGATGAAGTCCTGTATGTTGGAGGATGAAAACGCGGTTGTGATATTCGTGGCATTAAGGAAAATTAAATGTTGCTGCCTGACACACTTGTGAAGCTGTGGTTACTGATTTCCAGAGTGATTTGGTGAATTTCTTGGTTTTGGTGACTTTAAGGCACTTTTTCCTCATTCTGCTTTTTTTGAATATTGTGTCATTACCTACTGACAGAAATCCTTAGATTATCACAGTGATTTACCAGAGAAATACAAGATGGATGATGCACAGACCAATATTATGAGCCAAACCCTAGACATTCTTGCACAATCTGGCCAGTTGAGAGGTGTGATTACAGCCGGATGACTGATGAAGCTGTGTAAACAGTCCAGCACCTTGGTGATATACTGGCTGGGGATCTCCTGCTTGTGTGGTGTTCTTCTTACCTGAAAAGTCATATCCTGGTGTGGGCATGCCTATCAACTGCACAGTTATTTTTCAGATTGTACAGATGTTTGTCTAGTTTTTTGTCCATGTGTCATAAATTTGTGGTTTTCTGGCAAGTTGGTGGCATATACTTAAAGACTGAGAATTTGAAAAATAATGACAGAACATTTGTGTTTGACTTCATAACCTTCAGCCAATTCATGCTACTGCACTATAGAGCTTACAGGACTTAGGCCAGTCCAAAGGTACCTCTAAGATGAATTACACCAGCAGATCTTGTAAAGTAGGGCAATAGGAAATCTACTAGGTGGGAAAGGCCTCTTAATAATTGAACCTACAGATAGACACACACACACACACACACAGGCAGGTGTGTGTCTACAATCCCCACCTCAGTACTATCACACAATGGATCTTACCTTCAACCTTCTAAGTTTGTAAGGGCAATATTTAAAACAAAAGCCTATCATTGGGCATTTGTCCCACTTTTATTTATGACCTTGTCCAGATATCTTGCTGTAAGAGGTTGAGAGGTATGGGTGTGGGTACAGACTGCATTCTACTGGCAGAGATGTCCATTATATGTGTGGTATATTCCACATAGCACTGTGATTTCCAGGTATGTCAGTGGCAGAGCAGTACAGAGTAATGTGGTGAATTACTGACAGACATTTGTGTATAGGTTAATATGAGATAAGTAGGTTATTGGCTCTAAAGCCCTTATAATCCTCACAGACAGGAGTGTAGCCCAAGTTAAGACATGTCAGCACCCAGAGCCCCTATCCAACAGGGACACAGGTGGAATCACAAGCCTGTATGTTCTGTTTCCCATGCACTTGTACAGTGAGCACTTCACTAGGGGTATTGAGGCACTTGGCTTGGTGTGGGCAGGGAGTGTATTCTACAGATGGGATAGTGTGTGTGGGATGTGTATCTGTCATATCAACAAGCTCTATAGATATCACAGACCAGGTTAATGCTGCGCCTACAGATAGATTGAGTGGGGCTGTACTTCCAGATGTGCAACAGTTCCATCAAGGCTGGGTCTGGATTGCTTTGTATGCCAGACAGGGGTCACCTCTGTGGAGTCTGTGTGGTACTGAGTAGAGGGGCAGTGCTGTTAGCCTATCTGTACAGGGTAGGTGTTTGTGGTCCTGCATTCTCCCAGTGAAGTACCTCTGTGGTCTCTCCAGCTGCTGCATGTGCTTTGTGAGGTTCATGCCGAAGGGGGCGTTGAACAAAATAATTGGCCTTATAAGGTTAGCATACATGGATCTTGTGACCTCTTTGTTCCTGAATGGAAAACCTTTACAATTGAGTTGTCCCATCTAAAATATTTCTGTACAACGGAAGCAACATAGTGCTCAGACTTCAGGTTGCTATCAACCTGGGTGTCCAAATGCCTCACTACTGATTGTTTATGTAGGACATTGTTGTTAATGTGATACTATATGGGGCCATCAGTCTCCCTGAAGGGGAGGCTGGTGCATCTGCAGACATTCATCTTGAGGCAATGTTTCTGGCATCAGTCATTTGTTTTGGTGATACCCTGTTGTAGGGCATCCACATCACTTTGGGTATTGATGTTTGTTCCCAGCTTGCAGTCATCTGCCTACTTGGCCAGCCATAAGCCAGTGTTTTTGGCCTGCACCTCAGGGACATATATCCCATATACCAGGGGCCCCCAGAACAATACCTGGGGCATGCCACTCAGTACAGCTGTACTGTTTCAATTGGCTACCCCTATTATAATCATGTGGGTTCTATCAATGAACCAAATTGCTACCCATCTGGTAATGTATGGGTTGCTGCCTAGTTGACAGAGTTCATGTACTAAGGCCAAGTGGGGAATAGTGTGTAAGCGTTTGGCCAGGTCATGGCGGTCAGAGTGTACCATCTTTCCCTCATCCATGCCTTTGTTGTCTGCCTCAGGGAAGTCATCCAGAGTTCACTGACATACCTCCCCTGAGAATAGAAGACTGTGTAGGGTAATGTATTTGGACTTTGCCAATGTCCCTGTTAATGTGATCTATGATACTCCATTGCATGGCCTTGCAGATCAGGCTAGTTAGGTTGATGGATCATTCATTTCCTGGATTGGCGAACAGTCCACCTTGGTGTGAAGGGATGACAGTGGATGTCTGCCACTCAGCTGTGACAAAGACAATACTCAGGGTTTGGGTGTGTAGGGTGCATAATGATGATGCCAATTCATGCCTGGTTTCCTGTAGGTTGCAGCCTGGGATGTCTTCTGGTCCCTTTGAGGCTGTCTTCTTGACTTTGAGAGGGCAGTGATGCCCTGTTCCATAGTGATAAGGGTTGGGTGTTCATGTACTGGGGATGTCCTGCTTCCATGATGGAGGGGCATAGGTAAGACATTTCCACTGAATTTGTCAGCCAGTGGATTGGCTACAGCATTTAAGCATGTGGTGTCCTTGACCACCAGTTCTGCACAGATCTGGTGAGCTTCCTTTGGGAATGCAGACATATGTGAGGAAGGCCTTACGATTGTTGGTCTTAGATGTGGGCAATTTGGACTCTGATTTGCCTTTAGTGGATTTCACTTGTGATCTTCTTTGTTTGTTTAAGCTAAGGGGTAATTACTTCTACTTGTGCACCTACCTACTCCTTCTTGGGCCTGTTCAGCAATGCTATCCTTATGTTATATAGTTCCTTTGTTTCAGATGTTTGTGTACAGGTTTACTCCCCCTTGTGGACAGTGATGTTGTCCTGCCAGGCGTTCCTGATTTCATGCATCTATATATATATATATATATATATATATATATATATATATATATATATATATATATATATATATATATATATATATACTGGCATAGTTGTTTTGTGTACGTTTGTAAGTTGGTGTCTGTTCTTGTTATGGGGTAGGGGCTGTTCAGCTGTTTATACCATCCCACTGGTGGTTGTGATCAGCTTGCGGGACATCAGCTTTTTACCATGGCTAGAGGGGGGGTCAGGGGTGATGGTGATATGACACATGACCACTTTTCTGTCAGATCTTGCCAGGGAGGATGATATCATAGGGGTGCTGCAGCGGTTGATCATGTTGGTTACTGCCAAGTCTGACATAGGTATCGCATCTTGTAGGGGTATCAAGTGGCTGTCCTAAGGATGTAGCATTGCTAAGATGGGGGACTCTCTGTGCATTTCTGTTCTGGCATGGTTGGATTTCCAATCCATGGTTGGGTAATATAAGTCAGCCAGGATAAGGGTGATGGGTGGAATCCTGTTAGATTTGTAGAGGGCTAGATATGTGGGGTGGGTGTCCTGAGTCAGATATGTTGGCCTGCAGCTACCTATAATTTTCATAGGGGTCTTGTCAATGGTTGACTGCACTTGGAGTTTCTTGTGTGTGTCAGACTGCTTGACCAGCCTAGAGGTATGTGTCTGTCTAACATATATTTATAGTCCATCTCCTTTGGCTTTGCTGCCCACACTTTGGGGTCTGGCTGTGTGATAGGATGAGTGATGAGATAAGGATGTGTTTCTCTCCATGGATGTGGGCCATGTTTCTGTGAGTGCAGACATGTCACCATCTTCGAGGGTATGACTGCCTGCAATGAGTGTATTTCCCAATTTTGACTCCTAGCCATACCTCTCAACTGTACAGATTTTCACAGAATGTCCAGATTCATGCCTCCTATATCTGGTCCGTTTCCCATAAAATTGTGGTTTTCAAGCAAGTTTATTGCAAATCAACCAGGGTTGAAGTCAGGAAATGATGACAGAGACATTTGAGTTTCAGACTTCATAACCCTTCTGTAAATCCATGCTAATACAAACCCTGTTATTCTATCAACTTTCTAACATTATAACAGCAATATTTAAAAAGTGTCCCTATATTTGGGCCTTTATCCCCCATTATTTGTCCAGATTTCTTGCTCTTTGAGGTTGAGAGGTATGCTCCTAGCATTTAGCGGCATGGCCTTTCATTTGCGTTTTGTTGACTGTGTTATGTTGGTAGTGTGGACCCCATGACATTCCCTACAAAGGCACTATGGGTAAGGCATGGGCCTATGCCAGAGGCCTGTAGGTGAGATGAGACAGATGCAGACCATCTGTAACAAGGCAGCGCATTCTTTTGATCATATGTTCCCAGGCTGGCAGGCAGTGGATCCCCTTGGGATGACACCAGTAAGTGAGCCAAGTGTTACTGACAATCGCTTTCTGTTTGTATTGAGCCATCACTATAGTCTGGGAGGTAGATCTGACATCGTTCACACCACCATGGACCAGGCCAGAGTGATATCTGTACCTGTTGTAGGGTGACATGAGTGCATGTGTGATAAGGCAGATTATGGCACCTGACAAACAAGTAACCGTGACTTTCTCCTTATCCTGCCTGGTGTGTGGCACATCTGTGTGTCTCACAGTTGAGTCTTCCATGAGTAATATTATGGGTGTATGGTAAGGCCTTAGTGTTTAAAAAACCTTGGTGTGTGGACTATGCATGGTCTGTGGTGTGTGGGTTTGTGGGGTTCTCATGTGTTCTTGCCTCTGAGGTGTCCTTTGCTTGGGGGTTTTAATTCTTTGCGGACCTCCTCTTATGTGCGTATGTGTTGTGTATTTTCAGGTGATGTTTGCTGACTCCATACACTGCAGGGCACGTATGTTACTGCAATATTTGTTCTGGTGTGCGCATTCTCCATTTGTCTGGTCAGTGGTTCCCCTTCCCCTTATGTGTGCCTCTTTGTCCTTCTGTAGTCCAGTCACAGGCTTTGCCCACAGTGGCTGCTGTTATGTATTTGTAATTCTGGTGTGAGCAGGGTAAATGCCATAACATCACACACATGGTTATGGACTGGTTGTCCATCATTGCAACACTACATCTGCTGTGCTCCTCAGATGGTTTGTGTTACTATGTGGCTACATGTTGGCCTAGCTGTCAAACCATCACAGACTCAGACATCTGGACAGGCCCATATATGACAGTCAGATGATGGCCCACACATGGGGACAGGGTGTTAATACTGTTCTGCCAAACATAGACAATTGAGGGACCAGTTTTGTTTTTGCTTGATTTCTGTTATGGGTATGACATCTGCTTCTCCACTGTCTGCCATTGGTGTTTTGACATGACCTTTTCTTGCTTTGCAAATGGTTGGCAGGTGAATGCAATGTTAGGACAAGCAGGACAGATATACAAGGCATACCTGTGTTCTTTCTGTGACAACCTCTGTCATTGCTGGTGTATGGCTATTGGCCAGTGACATGTCACTGCTGACACAGAAAGATGGAAGCCTTTTATAAACTGGTAGTACACTGACCTTCAGGTACCTGCTGTCCTGCTATGCACCATACCTCTCAACTTCTGAGAGACAAACATCTGGACAAAGCCATAAGTAACTGCGGGATGAAGGCCTAAATATAGGGACCATTTTTAAGTATTGGCCTTACAAACCTTGAAAGGTGATATAATAACAGGTTTTGTATTAGCATGCATTTTTCTATAGGGTATGAAGTCTGACACTACAATCTGTCATTATTTTCTGACTTAAGTCTTACATGATTTGCCAAGGAATTGCCAGACAACCACTATTTCATGATATACCGGCTACAAATATAATGCAAACCTCTAGACATTTTGCAATAGGTCTGTACAGTTGAGAGGTATTGTAGGCACTGTGTAGGTTACTCCAAGCTGTGTACTGTCCATATGTGTGGTCTTCTGTCCATGACCTGTCCAGCTTTCCTGCAGTAACAGATATTGATGTCTGGACAGTGTGTATAACTCCTACCGTAGGTGTAGCTGACATGCAAAATAGTTGGCACTGCAGTTCTTGGAACATGGCCCTGTCAGCCATAGTACTGTACCTCGGCCACTAAGACACAACAGCCGGAAGTAAGTGCTGACCACATCCTGACAGTATTAACCACACATAAACATAGCTCATTGATGCCTGCATATTGTGGACATGCAACAAGTTATCATGTTGATTGGGACAACCCTGGCAATGTGTGCTCTATTTCCCTACAAACATACATCTTACTGCATTTCTATGGGAATATGGGTGAGGGGGCACACCTGTCAACTGTACATATTTGCACAGACTGTGCTGATATTTGCTTTGCATTTTGGTTCCATTTAGCATAGTAATGTGCCCTGTCTTGGAGAATAGAGGCATATTACTAAAGACCACAGGTCAGATTCTAATGGCATACATGCAACTGCAAGACCTCCTGTGCTATCACTGTGTAAGTCCGTAGAGGGGTATTTCATCATTGTCGCCATTTGTGTGCCTTTGCCAGACATTTCTTTATGGTTTTCTATGGCTGACTTGCTGGGTGAGGCTGAGGGGTGAGTATGGGACCCCCCACATTGAAATCCATGCATGTGACCTATGACCCCCCTGTTAGTTGCCCCCCCCCACATATACTGCAATGGGATTTGTCACCTTGGGTACTACTACATAGTGTGGGGAAGCTAGTATTGGGAAAATATTTCCTGTTGTCCCACATAGTTGTCAGTTGTCTGCTGCTATCCCAATAGGCCACTCCATTCCCTTGCATGCATGCAGCGATACCATAGATATGCTACCAGAACATACTACTCCATTCATTTATTGTTAAGGAGACTGACTTACCTTGTGCTTGCAGCAGTTGGGAGGATGGTGCTTGAGGGCTGCCTATGTCAGATGCACACAGTACACTTCCTATACATGGTAAGGTACAGGTAGTGTGATGTGTGTGGCATCCATTTTACTGTGTGTGACTCAGAGAGAGGTGTCAGTCCCTGGGTCCCTACAGTGTCAGTGTGGGTGCTATGCATTGCCTCTTTGCCAAGGTCAGGGCATACTGGGCACACCTCTGCCTACCTATGGGAGCAGGCTCAGGGGGTTCCTCCTCTGAGCCCTTCTGTACCTGTGGGGACCTTGGCAATGGTGGAGGGCTGTGTGGCCCTTCCCCGTGCTGTTCCTGCTGAAGCTGTTTCTGCAGGATTATATTGTGTAGCATTGCACATACTATGAACATCTGTGCACATGTGGCTGGAGAATATTGCAGGGCTTCTCCAGATATGTCAAGGCAGTGGAACTGTGACTTGAGCAACCCAAATACATGCTCTATAATGATCCTGGTTTGTACGTGTGCCTCGTTATGGCGTTCTTGAGTGCATGTGCATTTCTGATGGGTGTCAACATCCATGGCTCCAGTGCATAGCTAGCATCCCCCACCAGATGGCCATATGGGATGTCCCCCCTGGCAAGTCCCTTGTACAGCTGTGAGGAATGCCAGATGTCGGAGTCATGATAGCTTCCAGGGCTGCCAGCACACACATTAATGATAATGCCCTGGGCATTGCACACGACCTGGCAGTTGATGGAATGAAAGCCCTTGCGCTTTAAGTAGACCCTACATTGTTCACCAGGTGGTGTTTTGATGTGCATGTGCTTACAGTCTAAGGCACCCAGTACTTCCGGGTAGTCTGCTACACAGTGGAAGAGGCGCATATTGCTGGTCCTCTCCTCAGGGGTGCTGGGGAAGTAAATGTGCTCACCAGCATATGGTAGCATGGCATCCAGGAACTGGTGGAGTACCCTGGATGCAGATGCCTGTGAGACCCCCATGATGTCCCCAGTAGGTCTTTGGAAAGTACCTGTAGCTAGTATTCTTAAGGCTACACATACCTTGGTATCCATTGGGATGGGTTTCCCTCTGTTGGCTCTGGGTCTGAGGTGAGGCTGGCACAGCTCGATGAGTTGCTGAAGTATGTCCCTGTCCACCCTGTAGCGCTCTACTATCTCCAGATCATGTATCCGCTGGTAGGTTACCCTGGATCTGAACACTCTTCTCCTCCTCAGTCTGGGGAGGTTGTCAGCATTATCCTCCTCACTGCCCTCAGCCTCTAGCACATACTGATGTATCAAAGCGACAACAGCCCCTAACATTTTGTCAGTTAAATTCCCCTGAGTGTGTGTGCACCAATGCTGCAGAGTTTGTGGGAAAAAACAGACTGAAAGGTGATTGCATAGTTTATACTGCTGTGCTGCAAATGCTGCCTATGTGATTGGCTGAATATGATATATTCCACCTTCCAGCTATATAATTTGCACTTGAGTGCCTTTATTCTGCTATTTCCCCTTTTTTCTCTTCCCATTTCCGGCCCTTCTAAACCCTGCAGTGTGCCGTACACACCCACTGCTCAAATGTAAACACTTCTGCTGATTCCTGTTGTGTTTTTTTTTCTTGTTTCCCATGTGTTTAAGCCCCACAGTGTGCCATGCAAACCCCTGCAGCTATATTCCTAAATATTCTGTATCATACTGTCAGTCATGTGTGAATATGTGTATGTATTTGACAATTTACTGTTAATTATCATGTAGTAGATAGTGGAGCTTTTCTCCTCGGGCCTCCACTGAAAATGGACATGTATCCAGCTGGACCAGCCCGGTTAACAAATGTAAAATAAAATAAAATAAATAAAATAGTAAACAGTTTTGAGCAGAAAGGACCCTCACAGGTATGCAAATATGGTCAGCATTTCATGAAGTAGGATAGGCACTCCCCCTTGCTTAGCTGCGCTTAGCTAAGTGCATATAGAAGCAAGAGAGCTCCAATATGCTTACACCAAGCATGACACACCCCCTTTTCATGTCAGCTGCTTCTCCTGCTTACACTGCAGTGTTATACCTCGTAGACAGGTGTAGCCGGACGGGTCTATATTAGAACACTGAAATTTTAAAACTTCGAATGTTCTAATATCGTCCCCTATTCAGCGAACACCTAAAATATCAAACATTCAGAACAGCAAATTTTATCTCAGGGAAAAAATTTGCTGTTCTGAAACACATACACACAACACAAGCACACCAAAAAAACAGCAAATCCACACACACACACTCTTAAAATCCTACATCTAACCCTACACTAAACTGTACATACACTACTATCTATCCACTTTCCTTAACCCAAACCCTAACCCTAAGGTCTGTCACTATCGCACACTCACCTCACCTGCACCCTAACCCTAACTCACCTACCCCACCCTAACCCTCACGTCCACACAATCGCACACTTACCTGACCCGCGCCCTAACCCTAGCTCACCTAACTCATGCCCTAACCCTCATGTCCACACAATCACACACTTACCTGACCCGCGCCCTAACCCTAACTCATCTAACCCACACCCTAACGCTGACGTCCACACAATCGCACACTTACCTGAATCCAACCCGTAACTTTCCACCACAGAGCTGAAAATAGCGAAGCCACAGAAACTAACAAGTGAATTCTTTTCCTAAGCAAAAATTTGGTGTTCTGCAGCTTTGCTATTTTCAGCGTTCGCTGAATAGGGGTCGATATTAGAACGTTCAAAGTTTCAAGACTTCGATGTTCTAATATAGACCCACAGCCAGGCATGGTCTTCCATTTTGCTATTCAATAAATTTAGCTCATTTGCATACCCCACTGCCTTAGTCCCTTATTACACCACTACACCAGAGCCTATCTCCTTAGCAACCATTGTTACCTGTCATTGTTTTGGTTCTGCATGCTACCCACTATAATGGAAAAATGCAGGTTTCACCTAAAATTGTGTTTTTACATTTTTTATTTCATATTTTCTGCGCAATCTCATTTGCTCGTTGCTGCACTACTCTTAAACTGCCGAAATTGGCCAAAAAAAAAACTTTGATTTTCATTATTTTGCAACTGTTTTCCATGTCAGTAGCCATATTTGTAGCCATTGGCATGCCTTATAGTCCTAATACATGCTTTACTTTGAGCTGTCATGCCCCCATTTTAATTTTTGCAGAAATGTACATGGTTTGTAACCGAATACATTTCTGCAACAGACACTGCTCTGACACAGATGCCTGCCTGCTTACTGAATTGCTGATTCACCTCATTTGCATGGTTTTCACCAGCAAATGAGGTAATTAGCATTATTCAGTGGTGCCCATGTCAGGATAGTGCTGGCAGGCTTGTGCATGCCCACAGCCTTGTTTACTGGATCGCTCAACTGCTATATTCAGAAGCTGCTACACTATCCTGACATGGTAAAATTGCTTTATTGAATCCCAGGGACTGTTACCTATTTCCATTTCACTCCTTTCTTATATTTCACCAATTATAAAGACAACCTACCTCCTCTAGCACTCCTCATCAGCTTTTCCTAATTTTTTTTCATTCCATTTACAGTTCTTAGCTAAAACAAACACTGTGAGGCATCCCTATAGCAGTTCTCTACCAGCAAACTGCATCTGCAAAAGTATGTCACCGGTTTACTAAAAGTAAAGGCATCATCACAGTGTATGTTAATGCTTCAACCCTTCTATGATTGTAAATTTCATTAGAATGTATTCAGGGAGTGTACCCCCCCACCAGAGATCTCCCTAAACCCAATACTTTCTCGTTTGGAATCATTCTTTCACTCAGTCTTCTCCTTTCCCAATACGTTTGTCCGTATTTCTCCCACTCCATACTCACTCCTGGCATAAGGTTTATATTTCTGTAAGAATTCCTACTCTACAAAATGCTCAGCTGCATAGATACTTTCCACAGTACCTGGTAGTCTTAGTGACTGACTGTTCCTTGCTGTGCAGTCGTAGGACTTGGCTCTGCCCATTCAGGCTTCCATCAGCTCCCCTAGTCTGCACCCATTCCCTCCCACCTCCAAATCACTTGAATTTATTCTAAACCTAACCACCCCTACTCACTTTTATCTACCAGTCACCACCTACACAATTTCCAATTAGACAATATCTCACATTTCCACACTAACCTTAACACCCTTCTATTGCCACACATATATTAACCTATAACCAATCCCTATCCTTTAACCATTACAAAATGTTATCAATACATTGTATATTACTAGCTCTGCTAACAACTGCTGCTCACTTAAGAAACTACCATTCACAAATAGTCTCCCCTCACACTTTTCACAAAACTACATCTGCTTTTTCTCCACATCTAACTGACTACTCCATCTTGATATCTCTATCCATCTTAAATGCAATGGGACTCTATCACACCTCATGCAGATTACAACATATTAAACCAAACCCCAAAAATACCCTTTAAAGTTTCATATGTATATATCCACATTCTTCCAAACACTAGTAACCATAGCTACCAAGCTTATTATAAGTGGAGACATTCACCCAAACCCAGGTTCCCCAGAATACCTCCTCACCACCCCTTCAAATACAAGATATAATCAATCTATCATGAAAAGACTCCAAAATACTAATCCTAAAAATATACCTGTGAAGCATAGTCAACAAAGTTCAAGAATTACACACCACCCTAACCCATTATAACCCTGATATTGCTGTTTTAATGGAAACCTGGTTAAAAGCACACATTACTGACAATAAAATTACACCACCTGGTTACAACATTATTAGAGCAGACAGGAAGTTAAAAAGAGGTGGAGGGGTAGCCATCTTATTTAAGAGCAGTCTCATACTCTTACCGCAAAGTCTAAACATAGATAACCTCAAAATCATAGAAATCCTACTTACTAAACTTCAACTTAACTAAAACAAATTCATATCCATTATAGCTACCTATGTCCCACCCAGAAATAGCATCTCCACTATAGAGCATACCATCATGTCTATATCAAATTCAATAGCCCAAGAAACTATTATGGGCGACTTTAATATATATTGGACAACTTGTTATTCACATAACCCTAGCAATCACATCAACATCTTTGGCTTCATACAACTCATTTAAGCTCCAACATGAATAGATAAAAACTGTCAGTCTATACTGGACTGGACACTAACCAACAAACTTCAGAATTATCAGATTAGTAGCTGCTTACATGACAGTCTTAGTGACCATATGCCAACCTATCTATTGAGAAAAAACATCAGTACTGTCAAACACACCACCTTCTGCCAAATCTGCAGTAAAAAATCTTTAACCCCAAGACCTAATCAATACTCTAAAAAATATATATAACTGGTCTCTACTAAAAAACATGCCCCTTGATGCTGCAGTAGATTATTTTAACAGTACCTTCCTTAAAATTCTAGACAAATTGTCCCCCAGGTCAATTCATACCAAGGCTACATATACACTATGGCTAACTAACGACACCAGAATGCTCCTTAGGAAAAGAGAAAGCTTGGCAAACATGGCTCACCTGTAAAACCCAAATTAACTGCATCTCATTCCAGCATACTAGAAACAAGACTAAACATCAAATCAACCTAGATAAAAAGAACTTCTACTATAACCTGCAACATAAACACCAGCATAACTTCCAACATTTTTGGAATACCATAAATGCCGTTCTCCACCCAGGACATTCCACTACCCCTTCCCCCAACTTACCACACTCTCCTACCACCATTGTAGAAGGATTCAATAAATACTTCACTGAAAGTTTACTATCTCTAATTAAACGTAATTCCACAGAACCATCACTAGCCTCCAAACCTCTCAATATTAATTATAACTCCTTCTCCTTTCAGCCTGTTCCCACAGCTATCATTAAGAGACTACTCAAAAAACTCAAATCCTCTTCAATAGCAGCTGACAAGTTACCATCTGAATATTTAAAACTAGCAGCTGAAGCCATATCTTATACAGTGTTGATCCTTATTAACAGATCCATGGCAGAACAACATGTTCCAGCAATATGGAATATCGCACACATTATGCCCTTACACAAAGGTGGAAATTCCACAGAGCTGACCAACTACAGACCAGTCACCATTCTCTCTCCACTATCTAATCTCCTTGAAAGATGTATCCACTCCCAACTGATTCATTATCTTACCTTCAACAACATGCTAGCAACATGTCAACATGGTTTTAGGCCCCATCATAGTACCGCAACTGCATGCCTCAGTTTCACCAATACCATCAACCAACTCAGAAACAATGGTAAAAAAAATCTCTGCTGTCTTTCTAGACATGTTGAATGCCTTTGATATGATTTCCCACCCCAAACTATTAAATACACTCTTCAAACTAAACCTCAGGCCCTCTTCACTTCAGTGGTTTTGAAGCTATCTACAGGACTGCCAACAATTTGTAAAATGGCATAATGTCCTATCCCGCCCTTTTCCCGTCACATTAGTAGTACCTCAAGGTTCAGTTCTTGAGCCACCACTTTTCACTATTTTACAGACAACCTCCATAGTGTTACCCCACTGGCTTCCACAGTCCAGTATGCAGATGACACAACACTTATATGTACCGCTAATAACCTGCAACCACCTCCATGATATAACCCAAAAAATCATTCTCAGATACCAAACAATGGCTCTCTAACCATCAGCTCATACTCATCCCCAATAAAACAAAACTCATAATATTCCAACCCACAAGATCCTCCCCCAGCACCTTTTACATTACAGCTAGGAATAATACTAAAATTAATGCTAATTCACAAACAAAGCTACTAGGAATCATAATAGATAACCTACGATCTGACCTACATATAGAACAAAATTAAGTAAGTTCTCAAAAATGGGTACTCCTTTACAGAAATAAAACATATCTAACACCTCTAGGGTTGCCATTGCTAGAATTCATTTTCTATAAACACTTCTGTATGCTTTCCCAATTCTCACCAACCTTAAAAAACAGATTAAATTAAGCCTGAAATATGCTATAATAGCTAAGTTTGCAACTGGCTGCCCACATTATACCCACCACTGTCACTCCTTAAAAAAAATCTCTCCTAGTTAGAACTCCCACAACTTCTATCCTTTAACCAATTAACCTTAGCACACAAACTATTATATCAACCTGAAAAAAGCCTTACCCTTCTAAGTATTCTCCAGCCCCATACCACAAATCAAAGTCTTCACTCAACAAATAAATCTATACTACAAGTGTCCAAATCCACCAATATGGCAGAGACTCCCTTAAAAATTAACTTAGTGACACCTGGCTATGTTCCGTACTACTCCAGGCTAACTAGTTTTAATAGAAAACCACCAAATAACTGAGTATGAAGATAGAATACCACCAACAAACAGGAAACAGGATCCAAAAAGTATTTATTCTTCTTTAGCGCCTCGACTTAACCAGTCTTCAAAAAGTATACAATACAAATGACAAAACATTCCCCTTAAATACTCCACCCTAACCAAGCAATTAAAACATCAATCAACTAATTAAATCAAGTATTCCAATTAATTTCACAGTTAAGGCCATGTGGAGACATAGTGTTATACTTTAAAATAAATAAAGATTCCTTAAAAAGTTACTTATTTTTTAACATTTCTTAATCACCTCATTTAACAAAAACTTTATCTAAAATAGTAGCTTGCAACAACTTATAACCACTTTTATGGTACTGCACAAAGTGCATAGCAATAGAACTTTCCACTCTGCATTTCTTTACGTTTGATATGTTCTTGTAGTCGATGTTTAAACATTCTTTTAGTCTCCCCAATGTATATTAAATTACATGGACAGCGTAAAGCATAAACATTACACTTCCCACAAGGAAAGGTACCTTTCGGCAATGGATTATTTACTAAACATTCTTCAGGGGCAATAAAATGTGATTTAATAAGTTTATCTGCTATACTAACACCTCTCTTATAAGAAAAGACAGGAAATCTATTCAATAGCTTATTAAGCTTCCCATCCCTCAATAAATGTAATGTTTGTGATTTGCTTGTTCAAACATTTTATAAATTGGGTAATAAGAATTATACTGTGTTAGCTAACTTTTCATGTACTACTTCTGGTGTTATTTATGCTTTACGCTGTCCATGTAATTTAATATACATTGGGGAGACTAAAAGAATGTTTAAACATTGACTACAAGAACATATCAGACGTAAAGAAATGCAGAGTGGAAAGTTCTATTGCTATGCACTTTGTGCAGTACCATAAAAGTGGTTATAAGTTGTTGCAAGCTACTATTTTAGATAAAGTTTTTGTCAAACTAGGTGATGATGAAATGTTAAAGAATAAGTTACTTTTTAAGGAATCTTTATTTATTTTAAAGTATAACACTATGTCTCCACATGGCCTTAACTGTGAAATTAATTGGAATACTTTTTTTATTTTTTTTAATTTAACATTTGTTGACCGGGAATGTCCGACTAGGTTCCACAGAGCCTGTTTTCAGCTGAGGCCCGGGGAGAAATGTTCCAGATGCATGTCTTTGGAATGTGGGAGGAAACCGGAGTACCCGGAGGAAACCCACGCGAACACAGGGAGAACATGCAAACTCCACACAGAAGGCACCCCAGCCGAGAATCGAACCGGAGAACCTCTTGCTGTGAGGCGACAACGTTAACCGCTGCACCACTGTGCCGCCCTACTTGATTTAATTAGTTGATTGATGTTTTAATTGCTTGATTAGGGTGGGGGTATTTAATGGGAATGTTTTGTCATTTGTACTGTATACTTCTTGAAGACTGGTTAAGTCGAGGTGCTAAAGAAGAATAAATACTTTTTGGATCCTGTTTCCTGTTTGTTGGTGGTATTCTAACTAGTTTTAATAGTTTCTGGTAACACTGCTCTTTTCCCCCGACCACCTCATATCTATGTTCTCTTTCATGTGTAGATAATCTATAACCTCATCCTTTAATATCCAATTTCTCCCCTACAACCCCATCTTCAGCTTATTTTAAGAAACTACAATGTCTGCACTGCAATAAGGAATTGTGTCAGATGATTATATAATACAAATGTCAGTTACAATAGCATAGAATGTAATTTCTGCTGTACTGTATGTCTTGCATATTTTTTGTATAATTTCTTGTATATGTTTTGCATAATCTCTATATGTGGAGCTTTTCTCCCCTGGCCTCCACTGAGAATGGGTCTTATCCCAGTTGGACTTTCATGGTAAACAAATTTAAAATAAATAAATAAATATGCACTATTGTGAATGCATACCATATACTTGTCATGCTTATGTGTTATTATTGTGTGACATTTACTTTGGTTTCAAAGTGTGCATGACACTCATTAACACATTACAATTTCCACATGTATTCAACTGTCTGTGTATTGAGGCAGTTAACCTGCAGCTAGTGCTGCAAGAGGTAGAATGTAAACATGTGTTTCTGGGGTGACTGATAGAGAACATATGGTGTGCATAGTCCATCACTAACAGTGTAATATGCCTTGGTTTTTGTTTTACCATATCAGGTATGTGCAACATACAGACATGTTATTCTACATGTCTTTTGGATGTTAGTTGTCATGATGTCCCACTGTCACGATGTGGTGTTCTGTATTGGTTTGGTAATGATGATAACATATGGGATCATATACCTTTCTGTGTGCAGTCATCCATTTCTGACTACAACAAACAGCAGTGTGACATTAATCTGTACATAATGTTACAGACAGCACATTCTTTCACAGTACATTACACCGTGTTTATTGTGTGTAGCATTTCCACACCTATGATGTATTGACATTGATGAACACCTTCATTAAATAGTTGGAAACATTAAATAACTGTACTTGTGTGTGTTTGTGTGTGCACATAGTCTGATACATAATGACACAGAAATGTACCTTTGACATATGAGCATTCAGTGACTTATCACTGATGTACTGTAAGGATGCTCACAGGAGTGTCATCGAGCACAGTGGTTGACATACACATGTATTTCTTTAGCTGGCATTTGCACGACAGTATATATGTATGCACTTTCAGTTTTTAGCTTGCTTACCTATGCATTTTGAGATAACATGATTGCACATTGATGTTATTGTGATTATTATGCATGCCCAGTTCTGTGGACATCATCAATCCATCTGGCCATTTGACATACATGTTCCATTTGGTTAAATGTATGTCTGTGTGGCTTCTACAGTACCCTGTGTGCTTTGCACATGCATTTGCGTGCTATCAACTTACCATGTCCTGCTTTACATTGTTCACCTTTTTCCCATCTTTATATTTCCCTATTATTTTTGCAGATATGTTTGCCTTTGTTAAAACTACTGACGGTTGCCATGTATTAGCTTGACCCGGTGAACATGTGCCTCATGTGTGTCCATTGTACAATTCAGGACATGTGCACACAAGTTGCTGGCTAATGCTTGCAATACATCCTTGTTCTCATTATACTTGTGTGTTACCCAGTGTTGTTTTTTCACATCCATGTGCACAACCTGCTATATTCATTATGCTGTACTGTTATATTTTTGAACAGATTATTACATGTCACTGGTGTATATATGTATGTGTATTGACACTGATTTCATGTACATTCCAATTATGCCACTGACAGACATACATACATACATACATACATACACGTGTACACCTGTGTGCTACCTTTGATATGGCATATGTATGTGTAACATATACACATTCCATTACATGTTTGTTTGGGTTTTGTATACCTACTTGTGTATGTAGCAGTGTTTGTAGCTCATTTATAATATTTCTGTTTGTTACTTTGCTTGGTTGTTTGCCTTTTACATGCATGGTCGTAGGTTTGGTTCTGTCCTCTGATGGAGTTATCTACCATGTTAGTCCTGCTTTTGCTCATTTGTGATGCTGCTCGGCTTAGACGTGCACTGCTGATGGACTAATTGGATATGTGTATATTTATCCAAATGTGTACTGTGATTGAACTTTATTACCCTGGAACACACATCTACCATTGTTCATACACATCGAAGTATGACTGCCATACAGTTTGTGACATGTCATAACATGATAGTGCATAGTTAGGTATGTTTTTCTGCATTTCACCATGGCTGCTATACATCGCCAACCTCTTTGTAAACTTTCCATTGTCTGTGTTGTGCAATGTGCTGTCTGTGTAACTTACCTGTCCATATTACTTTTTTCATCCTTTGTCTTGTGTTATGCTACTTGTTCTGTGGGTATACCTGCTGTGATTGGCTTCTCTTCCTCTTGCCCTATGTTTACCTTTCCTTCTATTCTTTAAAACGAATGGGGCTATTTCAACCAAAAGAACATTGCCCATGCCCCCTTGACATTCTCTTAGATTTTCCAATCTCACCACCCCTGTTGTGTGCCCCTCTACTTCACCCATACCCCATACCTTCTTTTGTATCTCCCACTTCCCTTGAGTGTGTGTGCTACTTGTGTTCCCCACACAAGTCCCAAACTCATCACTAGCAACTGTTAGCTATGGAGATGTGGCCATGATTGCCCTTCGCTTTCATTAATTTTTTTAGAAAATTTACGGATTCCAAGCCACTATATTTTAATGGTACATGTATTATGTAGCTATCTGTAATTGTCACTGAGTTTACTGTAAAGAGTAATGTTACAGTATGTGTATATATATATATATATATATATATATCACAAATAGACAATAAACTTTGAAGTACTTATTATAAGTTAATGGAAGACATACAGAAATATCCGCAGTTGTCTGAGACTTTTCTGTGTGTATTCCTTCAAATTTTTTTTTAATGTGGCTTACTGTCAAGAAATGCATGAAGCAGGCTTTCTGTATTCCTGATTGTGTATACTGTTTAGGGTACTTCAGTGACCTTGTTTTTCTTCATCACTAGCTATGTTTAGTATGAAATGCATTATAATGCTTTACAACTTTTAGAGCAGATAAGGTCAACTGCTTGGATGATATTCTAGGCTACATCTCATCTGTTTTCCTTCTTTTTCAGTTTCGTCCTGTTTCTGTTGTCTCATGTTTAATTAAATTTCTGTTCTAATTGTCCTTAGTGCTGTTCTTACTTCTTCTAGGGTGGGCTCCTCTTCTTCTTTCATTGTAGGCTGCTTCTGGGGCAGTACATCTTCTGAGGGGTTTTCTTCATTCTGACGCTGCTCTGGACTGGTGAGCAGGTTGTTGCTGGCATTCCTTATGAAGGGTGTCTGACTATCTTCTTTATCTTTCTGTTTTTGCCTTGCCACCTGATACAGTTTCTTTGCACCACCTACTGAGTCACTTTCCAGAAGTTGGTACAGTGCCTCTGATCCCTAATCTTTGCTATTGCAACTTCTTTCTTAGCTTCTTTGTTAGCCAACCAGTAGTCCGTCCCATCCTGGTCAGTCTTTTCTATCTCCCACTTCTTCCTGCACTCCTTTCTTTTGATGACTTCCTGGACTTCTGCATTCCACCACCAGCTTTCCTTATGTACCTTATTTTCATACATGGCTTGACCACATATCTTTTCTGTAGTCCTAACACCTATTTCCTCCTCTTTTTGAGGCAATATAGCCCTGAGTAATTCCTTGAACTGTTGTACTTTCTCTCCAGTCAACTTCCAGGCCTTCAGCCTAATCTCTGTTGACTTTAGAGCCTTCTCTGACCACTGCTTGCAACTGATTGTGTACTGGTTTATGCTGTTTCACTGGGGATGACTTTGAAATCATAGATTCTACCCCAGTGCCTTTTCCTTACTAGAAGGAAGTCTACCTAAGTTGCATGTTGATTACTATTGTATGTGATCTTGTGACTGCCTCTCTTTCTGAATCATGTGTTGGCTACTATCAAGCCATTTGCCAGACAGAAGTCTAGAATGGGTTCTCCTTCCTTACTCCTGTGGACCCAGGAAGTCCTCATATCCTGTTCTGTCTGTCCCGATATGTGCATTCAAGTCACCCATTATCAACACCATATCATGTTCTCCTGCTTTATCTAGTACGTTCTGCAATTGCTGTCTGAATGCACTCTTTTCCTCACTATCACAACCCTGGGGCATAGACTGAGATTATGAATACTGGAGTCTGACTGCCATGAGTCTGTCATTAATTCTGATGATAACTCTTACTGCTGTCTGAAGCCTCCCTCTCACTTCCAACACTATTTCTAGCCTGCCCTCTACCTGAGTAGTAGGCTCTGGATCCCAAGCCAATGCTGCATTGCCCTTCCGTCTCGTCTCTTGGATACATAGGATGTCATCATGTCATCCACTTCCAAGCTATGTTCTGTCAATGAACCTACATTAAGCATAGCAATTCTCAGTTCATGTTTGACAGGTTGGTTGGTTTTACGTCCAGCTTTCGCTCAGCAGAGCTATCCCAGGTAACCCAGGCTGGACAACTAGACACTGGCCAGCCAGTAGCTTATTGACTCAAGGCTGCTGGGATTTATGGCACACATTGGCCAATAGGGGCACATATACCCTTCCAACCATGGGTCAGAGTAGGACCCACTTATCACCGGTAACTACCCATGCCCATTTTTATTGTTTTTATTTGGCAACATTAGTCAACATGACCGAATCACCAAGAGCCATATTTTACACTGTCGAGTGGCTAACCCTGCCATGGCACACAGCCTGTAATCTGTGTTCCTCTATTTTGAGGATACTGGGTACCACAGTAGATGCCCAAACCAGTTGGTCTGTACAACTCTTCCCCCTATAGGGCACCATGTAGAGTCTGTGCTGCTGCCAACAGCTCCATTCATTGGTGAGTTTGAGATGGAAATACTCTGCATGTTTTTTTGGACATGGGAGAAACCCCATGGAAACACAGGGAGAACATGCAAACTCCAAACAGTCATTGGTCAAAGGTCAGGATCGAACCTTGCACTTTGTGCATGACAGGCAAATACCTTAACCACTAAGCCATCTATATATATATATATATATATATATATATATATATATATATATATATATATATATATCTGTGTTTATGTCAGCAAATATCTAAAGAAGACAAACATTGATTGTCAAAATATCTAAAAATAAAAATTCCAGTACAAAATAATTAAGGAAAAAAAGCACTGTCATAAATACTGCTGACTGATAAATATCCTTAACACTGTTTCCTTTAGAGGTGAAGCCCTATAGAACTCCCAGACATAAAATACCATTTCCCAGATGGCACTAAATCCAGCAAGGGAAATATCTCTCTATTTGCAGAAATCATTCTTCGATAACTGATTTAAGTATTTTTTTCTGGCTTTTTGATTATTTACTGCTTAGCGACTGCTTTTTAGCCTGTTTATACAGCTCTGCATTCTATTTAAACTGTTTTTGTGTTGATTAACTGTTTTGCACTTTTAAAAAGTTAGTTGTCGCTTAATTTTACCTGTAGGCTAACACACTCAAGTGTGCTAGCCGCTTAAAAGCATTTATAGCATTTACTGTCTGTTTTTCCTCTGTTTTCTGCAAAAAAGAAAAAAAAAATCTTGTTTTCCCGCCTTACTGAACTAGAATAGTCCAGTCTTCAGAGTTTGCTGACCTCTGGGCTTTGTCTTGGTTCCTGTGCTATTCCATATCCTTATTTGGATAAAGGAAGCGTCTTTGTTCACCAGTGGGAGTGGGGAGCACTGAGCGGCCTATTTGTCCCTAGAGGAGTGGTTCCAGCCAGAAACTTGTAGTCTATTGGCCATTTTGGGTCAATTCCTAGCTCTTTTCAGCCCTCTGTAATAAAGCCCGCTTTAGCGTGCTTTTTCACTTGTATTCAACTCAGCACAGCTCCTCGTGGTGTCCTGCAGAGTTCTACAAGCAGCAGAGAGCAAAAGAGTGACTTTCCTGATTTAAGTATTTTTTTCTGGCTTTTTGATTATTTACTGCTTAGCGACTGCTTTTTCGCCTGTTTATACAGCTCTGCATTCTATTTAAACTGTTTTTGTGTTGATTAACTGTTTTGCACTTTTAAAAAAGTTAATTGTTGCTTAATTTTACCTGTAGGCTAACACACTCAAGTGCGCTAGCCGTTTAAAAGCATTTATAGCATTTACTGTCTGTTTTTCTTCTGTTTTCTGCAAAAAAAAAAAAACAAAAAAAAACAAACAAAAAAAAAATCTTGTTTTCCCGCCTTACTGAACGAGAATAGTCCAGTCTTCAGAGTTTGCTGACCTCTGGGCTTTGTCTTGGTTCCTGTGCTATTCCATATCCTTATTTGGATAAAAGGAAGCGTCTTTGTTCACCAGTGGGAGTGGGGAGCACTGAGCGGCCTGTTTGTCCCCTGAGGAGTGGTTTCAGCCAGAAACTTGTAGTCTATTGGCCATTTTGGGTCAATTCCTATCTCTTTTCAGCCCCCTGTAATAAAGCCCGCTTTAAGGCTTTTTCGCTTGTATTCAACTCAGCACAGCTCCTCGTGGTGTCCTGCAGAGTTCTACAAGCAGCAGAGAGCAAAAGAGTGACTTTTTCCTGATTTAAGTATTTTTTTCTGGCTTTTTGATTATTTACTGCTTAGCGACTGCATTTTCGCCTGTTTATACAGCTCTGCATTCTATTTAAACTATTTTTGTGTTGATTAACTGTTTTGCACTTTTAAAAAAGTTATTTGTTGCTTAATTTTACCTGTAGGCTAACACACTCAAGTGCGCTAGCCGTTTAAAAGGGAAGCTTCTTTGTTCACCAGTGGGAGTGGGGAGCACTGAGCAGCCTATTTGTCCCTAGAGCAGTGGTTCCAGCCAGAAACTTGTAGTCTATTGGCCATTTTGGGTCAATTCCTAGCTCTTTTCAACCCCCTGCTATAAAGCCCGCTTTAGCGCGATTTAGCGCGGAGTTGCCCATAGAGCACCATCGGGCAGCGCCGGTTAAACAAGGTTAAACTATTTCTGGCTCCATAAAGTCTGCTCTTCAATTTTTCCCTTAGAACTTCTCTACTTGCAATCTAAACAGTATATTCTCTATCTCAAAAGCTCAGCACTTGCTCCTAAAGCATTTTTATATAGGTAAAGTACTTGTATACTAAACAAAGTACTACATTAGCCTAGAATCCCCTTGAGTACCCATTTCCCTATAGGTCCCTTCTGACTCAGTTACACAGCAAACTTTTTCACTTTTTCTAGCATGTCGAAGGGTCAGTTGCTAGCATCCTCTCCTGTTCAGCTGGTGAATCTGGGCATCTTGAGGCAATGTTACAATTGCCTCATGTACACAGACAACCCACTCCTTCTCCCACAAAACACAAATACATGTGAGAGATGCAAATATATAGCCAAACTGGAGGCTGAGCTCTCTCAACTCAGGACTGGCAAGACCAGACAGGAGGAGAAGGAAACCATGCACACCACAAACCCAGTTTCACATAGAACTATCACAACTGCAAAACAAACACATAAACACACAAAGACATACTCGGAGGCACTGATCAAAATCTACCAAAACTACAGAGGCCTCCAAAGCAGACACCCAAGCAACTGCTACCTCAAGACATAAGACATGCAACACATAGTTCTCAAAGTCAGTGTGCTAAACAGTCACAGCCCTTAAGGCCAAACACAATGCCAGACACACTTGTTATAGGTGACTCCATAGTCAGACACACTGACGTCCCACTCACCAGACTGAACAAGGAAAAGATCACAGTAAGCTGCCTGTCAGGCTAGAATCCGCCACATAACACAAGCACTCAGGTCACTCCACAGCAAGTACAAGTATGACTCAGTCATTGTCCATGCCGGTGTGAACGACCTGAGACGTACCTCCCTGGACTACATGAAAAGAGAAATAGAGGAGCTCTCAGATTATGTAGCCCAGGCTGGTATGACCCTGACCCTGAGCAGTATCCTACCCTCACCAAGAATGATGCCACAATACAGAGACAAAATGATCAGCTTTAATAATTGGCTTAATTACTGGTGTCATTCTAAGGGGATCCAATGTCTGTCTGCCTGGGATGACATGCTTGACAAGCCACGTTGCTTCGCAAGGGACGGCTTGCACCTGTCACCCATGGGCTTCCGGATATTGGCAAAGGCTCTTGCCACCCCCATAGTGCCTTTTTTAGGCAAGGCTCAAATGATAAACCTACCGCCCTAGAAAACAAAAATGGAGAAAAACTAAGGGTAATACTGCTCAATGCCAGAAGTCTAAACCTCAAGATGCATGCCCTTGAAGCCCTCCTCAGTATGGAGAACATCGATGTCTGTGCTGTGACTGAAACCTGGTTCAAGGCTCCTGAGAGCACCCCAGCACTATCAGGTTATACCTCATATCATGCGTTCCGGCCCCAAAATCCGGACCGAACCATAAAAGGAGGGGGAGTATCCATATTCATAAAGGATACCCACACCTCCAGGTTAGTGGCAATGCACGAAGCATCGGAGACCATCCAGGTGCAATTAACCATAGGTAAAACTGCCCTACAGTTTGTAACATGCTACAGACCACCTTCTCAAACTCAGGAAACCCACACAGCCTTCCTGAAGACACTGGAGAGTATGAATGTCTCTCCAAACACCATCATATTGGGTGACTTCAACTACCCAAACATAGACTGGGAACATTACTCAAGCCCCAACACCCTAGCCCAAAGGTTCCTTGAGTTCATAAACTCAAATGCTATGGAACAACTAGTCACCATTCCCACAAGAGGAGAAAATATACTAGACCTGATCATCACAAACATGGGGACAAAATGCTCCACACCGGAAGTATATCCCTCATTGGTGAGATCAGACAATAAATTAATCTCACTGGAGATCCGCATCCCGCCCCCACCCCCAGCAAAAAAGACCACAGTGAAGAACTTCTCAAAAGCAAACTTCACACTTCTTAAGACTGGAGTGGTATCCTTCAAGGCCCCCGAGCCAGTGGAAACCACAACCCACACTGCTGAAACCCTTACAAATGCCTTCTACGAGCACCTCCAGGAATGTATGGATCAAGCAATCCCTAATAAAATCAAGACCCTTTCCACCAAAGGCAGGCGCCCGGTCTGGTGGACCCCAGCCATAAACAAACTCTACAACAAGAGGAGAAAGCTACCACATGACAGAGCAAAATCCCTAAAAGGGAAGGCATCTCTGATCAATACTAGCAAAAAACTACGATCACTCATAAAATCATCCAAGGCCAACTTTGAGAGAAAAATCGCTAATGACACAAAAGACAATCATAAAGCCTTCTTTAGCTATGTTAGAAACCTGGGTGGAAACTCCCAGATATGCTCAGAATTAGTCCAAAATGATAAAAAATCACTGAACCCACAGACATTGCCAACATACTGGCAGACAGGTTCAGTGCAAATTTCTCCTCCCTCCCCCAAAAGGAGAAATATCTATCCCACCAGAGTCTAGCCTCCAAAACATCTCAGATGCCCAGGTGAGAGCTGCTCTCTCTAAAGCAAAAAACACAGCATCAATGGGACCGGACGGTGTCCCCGGCTGTGTGCTACACGAACTCAATGAGGAACTAAACCCACACATAAGGCTGCTGTTTAATCTTAGCCTTACTACAGGATACGTACCCAAAGAAGGGCGTACGGCAACTGTTGTCCCACTCCACAAAGGTGGTGCTTCTACGGACCCTGGAAATTACCGCCCCATAAGCTTGACGAGCCTTGTCTGCAAAGCTATGGAGAGGATCATAATGGAACTCATAAATAAAGACATTGGGGACCTACAGACACTGGATCCTACCCAATTTGGCTTTGTCAAGGGCAGATCCTGCCTCTTGAACTTGGTCAACTTTTTCGAAACAGTCACTAAGGCCATTGATGAGGGTAAGGCAGTTCACACAGCCTACCTTGACCTAGCAAAAGCGTTTGACACAATACCCCACTCGGGCATCATAGAAAAGCTCACCAGCTTAGATGTAAACCCATATGTCACAAGATGGGTTGCAAACTGGCTCAAGGATAGAACACACAGGGTTAGAGTTGCT